>NW_006239390.1:248341-263927 GCF_000226075.1 Solanum tuberosum | reverse complement strand
CGACGCAGTCCGTCGCTTTTTGAAAAATGACGTTGTCTGTCGCTTTTTAGCGACGCAGTCCGTCGCTTTTTGAAGACCGTCGAGCTAAAAAGTGACGGAAGTGACTGCGTCGCTTTTCCGTCAATTTTGGCCAAAAAGCGACGCAGTCCGTCGCTTTTTGGCCGTCTTTTTTTGACATTTTTTTAGTAGTGAGTTTCAGAATTTGTTTCATCACTCAAAGCATTTCCCTGGGCTAACAGAGCAATAGGTAGATCAACTAGCTCCAAAATAACTTCAGCCACATCAACTACAAAGTTTTGCGTCATTTCATCCCTCAAAAGAACTCTCACATAGTCACCATTTTAATTTTTTGCATTATTGAAGTATGTCTCAACTAAACTAATCAAAGTTGGCGATGTCAAATGCAGCAATAATGTGATTTGATAAGACAATGAACCTACATTGTTGAGTATTGAGTGGATCACAATCGAATAATTCTTTAACAGGAAACACAGATAGTTAGTGAATGATCATGTGCATGACTACTATTATTATTTTCCTTTCTTATTATTTGTTTCTTTCTTAAAAATTTATTCTTATTATTGAACTTAGGAAAAAATATAGACTATTCTATCAAGCTCCCTTCTTAACTAACGTATTCGATTTGGACCTAAAAAATTCTCATCAACAACCTTGTTTCCTTTCTATTTAAAGTAGTCAATTTGGGCCTAAAAATACTCACGAACAACATAATTACTTTTCTATCTAAACTAGTCATCCTAAGATTTCACAATTGTTTTTCTCTCTAAAGTAATCGATTCGAGCCTAAGATCTCTCATCAACAACATAGAGGTTTTACCATTACAAATTAATTATTTTTGGCTTGAAATTTGCATGTCCATGTTGGGTAAACGTATTTAGAACACTTTCGACCAAAAAATAATTATTTTAAGTATATATGTAATTATTTATTTTGCCAAAACTAAAGTACTCTTTAATAGATGTACATGTTTATCAACATATCTCTAGTTAATTGATTAACATTCCTAATAATTTTTGGGCAAATTTTCCTTCAAGAATTTTATTTCTTATTTTGACACAAAAAATCCTTTATTAGAACATATATATATATATATATATCACCCTTTTATATTGGCTCGATACTTAATTATGTGTGAATAATCATGTTAAAATATGTCATCTTCAACATTATCTTTGATTCGAATAATATTAATTAAAATCTATTATAGGCAATTTCAATAATAAATTTAGTTGAAATTATCATTTTTCTCTATAAATTTTATATTAAAAGTACACTGATTATGATTTCTTTTCACAATTTGACTTACAACACCTTAAAAAATATATTTGTTCCTCCGAACTACGCAAAGATTTGATTCATGCACCAACATAATACGTAGGCAACCCCATGGGTTTAATAAAAAAAAGGAAAAGACTCAAATATGCCATCGAACTTTCAGAAAAGACTCATTTATGCCATCCGTTAAAAGTTTGGCTCATCTATGTCATTGCTGTTAAAGAAAAGGCTCATCCATGCCATTTTTTTAACTCCAATTTTGCAAAACCAGTTTTTACACCCCAAACAAGGTTTAACACTTTTCAATTAAAGTTTTTGGATCAAATGTACTCTTTTTGCTTGTTCTTTCTAACACCAAGAACCCATCAACAACATAAACAACTCCCAAATTTTCAACATATTTAATTCTTCACGAAATTATCTCGAATTCCGGCTACATCATTAATTTCTTTTTTTGAAAAACTAAAATTCTAAAATCATTTGTAGAGTTTAAAAAATTCACTCTGTATTAAAAAAATATTCCAAAATAAACTAAATCAGTCCCAAAATTTCAAATATTTGCTTTGATTCATGTTTTTGTAGTTGTTTTTGACATTAGATCTTTGTTCCCTACTATTTTTTTGAATCTATGTTCAAAATTTCTAATGATTTGAAGTCGTGGAGAAAATTCTACCATTAAATAATGTTTTAATTTTAAAACTTCGAAGAAATTTTGAGTGGGTCTTATTGAGTTAGTTTGAATTCGCGCTCAAAAGATATTAAGTTTTGGTATCTAGCTTGGAGGGAAACTACTTTTGAAATTTGAGGTAATTTCGTAAAGAATTAAAGAAGTTTGAAATTTGGGAATTGTCAATGTTCTTTATTTGATGTTGGTGTTCTTAAGGAAGAAAGAAGCAAAAATAGTACATTTGATCCAAAAACTCCAATTGAAAAGTGTTAAAAGTTGTTTGGGGATAAAAAGTGATTTCGCAAAACCGAAGTTAAAAAAGGCATGAATGAGCATTTTCTTTAACAATAATGGCATACATGAGCCAAACTTTTAATGAATGACATAGATGAACCTTTTCTAAAAGTTAGATGACATATTTGAGTTTTTTCCCAAAAACAAATTCAATAAAGTAACTGCAGAGGAGGAAAGTGCCTCAAAATATTCAGAACTCTCAAAAATCTCAATTTCGAACCCTCTTTTTTCTCTCTCCATTGGGCTATTTATGGTTTCCCAAAATTTGGCCCAAAAAACTCAATGCGCGTCTCATTCGGCGACATTAGTCGGGCTCGTAGAGCTCCTTCGACGAATCACCAATCGAGCTTCAGCTCGCCTTTTCTTGCTCTAGGCTTCAGGTGTTTGAACCTCAGTCGGCGAGCTCATTTGAGTCTGCCTTTCACGTTCGGCGTATCGTCGAATACCACCTTGGTTCGCCTTTCGAGCCTTAAATTTTTCTCCTTACGCTGTCATTTTCAGCGATGATTAGCAAGGTCACCTTTCTCATTTAGCTAGTCACTTTTTCATTTGGAGTTCACCGACTGTCCCAAGTGTTGTGCATTTTCCATTTAGGAGATGTTATGCTTACTAGGTGATCCATCTTTCTTGTTTGGCGATCATCCATGTATAGTTTGCACTTCTTTTTGCATTTTTGACCATTCTTTCAAACATTCATCCTCGCCTTGTCTATTAGTCATCATAGCTGCAAATCATCAAGATATCATCATAATAGGACAAAATTAGACATTGAGCACACTAATTATTGAGCTAAATAGACCTCAAATGAGTGCAAATCTACCGCTCATCAACAAGGTAGTTTCTTCTGCCTTGGTTTTGATGTTTTTGGATGTTGTCTATCCCATGCAGGATTTGTTGTTGTGTTTAGAGTGTCAGTCTGAGGCATCCCTGGATTTTCTTATCGATGATTCTTTTGTGGGGGTTCAATTTCTTCTTAAATCGAGCATGTTTTAGTTTAATAGAGTCATTGAATAATGATTTTTTTTATGGATTACTAGCCACATTCTTAAGAAAATATATAAACAGGTCTTGTGTAGTTCAAGTAAAATATCATATATTTGACTTAAATAGTGGTAGTTGATTAGCTTATGCCATGAAACGTGTTTTTGCTCTAAGAATGATCCCCTTCCAAAAATGAAAATTGCACGAAATCCAATTTTATATATTCACATATACTTTTCTTTTTGTGATGACATTGAAATTTCTTGATACTTAAGAGTACTTATTTGGGGTTTAGAATAAAAGCCAGATACAAAGTCTAGTGTCATTATGTGTTAGTATTATGTGTGCAATGAACATGTTTGGTTAGTCATGCTGCTTATCTGAGGATAGCTTAGTTGTAGAGATTAACTTAGACAGTCTTTGTGATATTAAACCTAGGAGTTAATATCTTAAAAGGTCACTGAACTGTATGAAATTATCTAACAAAGTCATTGAACTTTGTTTTATATCAATAAAATCACTCAACTTAAGACTTTCTTTTATCTTTAAAAATCACCAATGTACATTTTTCATTAAAACAAATTTTAGATGACAAATTAAATTATTTTTTATGTCATATAATTATAATTTATGAACTCCACAAATAAATAAAATTATAAAATCTATTAATTTCGAAAGGAACTTAAATCTCAACTCCATGAAACCAGAAAGGAATGGTAAATCAGATCCCATAATACACCTGATGCTTGGCATCAATTAGCTGCCTGAGTAATTAGGATCAGCCACTACATATATAAAATAATAAGAAACAACAAAGTACGAAAATAAAGATGCCAAGAAAGTTAGCAAAAATCTGGGTAATTCATTATCTTTGAACAAGACGTCGATTCAGATCGAATTTGTTTGTAAATCCGGGCGATGCGTCCAAACTGATGGCATAGAGCGAGAGAGGGAAAAAATCGGTATAAAAATAAATAGTTTTTATAATTTTTTTTATGGGTAGAGTCCATGATTACATGACATAAAAATAATTTAATTTAAAATTTAAAATTTATTTTATTGATAAATGTAATTGAGTGATTTTTTAAGATAAAAGTCTTAAGTTTAGTGATTTTATTGATACAAAATAAAGTTCAATGACTTTGCTAGATAATTTCTCATAGTTCAGTGATCTTTTAAGATATCAACTCTAAACCTAGTTAGCCTATTGATTTGAATATTGCTTAGTTGTAGAGATGAACTTAGGCCGTCTTTGTGGTATTAAACCTAGTTAGCCTGTATGAGTCATCCGAAAGTGAAATAAATATCCATAGCCTATATGAGTCATCTGAAAGTGAAATAAATATGGGGAACGATCTTGAATTCTTTTGTCTTTAATTTTGAGAGCGCAATTATGTTTTCTTCGTGCATTATGAGTAATTAAATCCTCTACTAATGCTGTGGACCCAATATGGGTGCAGTGTTTAGATAGTTTTCGTAATTTCATGATTTTGGTGTTCTAAGGATATCAAACTATTTCTCATTTCATTGTTGGTTAAAGGGTTTCAAATATTAACCTATGCCATAGTATTCTAGTTTTGCTTGGGAAAGCAGAAATAGTGAGCAAGAATTCATGGCGCTAACCCTCATTTGATATATTATTTTAGGAATAAGTTAAATTCCGTTGGCATAAATCAGTTATGAACTCATGGCTCTTATCTAAATAACAAAGAAATATTATGAACTATCCCCCGAGTGACTTTTATCTATTGAGAAATGGCCCTTCCACTCGACATTGTCAGATCGTTAAGACTGCCTTTAGTCCCAGCTTGTCGGTTGGGTGGAAGCATTAGGGCCACTCTACTCCGCCCAAGGAATCCTTTGCTCGCCTCCATTGTCTTTTGATGAAACACAGAGGTAGAGTAAGTGCACCTATTTTCAAGTCAATACAGCCGTTGGTAACCTTCTTTATCATTTCTTTCCCTACTACTGCTTCTAAAAGAAGATTTGTGGTTGAGAGACCGACTTCTTTTCATGTCTCGTCTTCTTTTCCAAGTCGATACTGAAGCATAAAATTCAGGGAAAAGGAAGCAAAACAGAACCAACAATATGAGAGCCACACAAAGAAACATGACATTGTGGAATCCGTCCTTCAGCTCAGGCACGTTTTGATTGGTCCAAGGAACTCCTCCCACATTCATCCCAAACACTGTCATAAACCAAACCATGTTAGTTATCTAAGATGCTATGCAAATGTAAAGATTCAAACTGAAAGAAAAGGTAGCCCAGCCCGCAATTTATGGGCATTTCTACAAGAAGTTATTTTCACTGTTTGAACCAATGACCTCCTGGTCATATTGCGCTAAGGCTCCACATATTATGAAATTATGAAAAAACAAAAGGTTACTTAAGAAATTTCACCTCCAGTTACAACAGACAAGGGGAGAAACATGACGGAGAGGAAAGAAAGGTTGTATAATTTTCCAGTTATTTGGTCAGCCTGCCAGCTTTCAAGACCAGCCTGAATTCCTGTAACACGATTCGCTATAAACCCAACACTTTCTTTTAGACTCTTGAGTTGACCAATTAGCTCTTCAAGGGTGTTAATGTCATCATTGGCAAACCAATCTTTTGAACAACACTTCTCCTTTACTCTTGGAATTACTTGCTCCCCATATGCAATCACCTGCACTAAAAGTAACTAATAAAATGAAACATATGCCTAGAGTCTTGAGCATATATCTAAAATCTCATGGTGTAAACTTGATCCCGATCGAGTATATGTTTCAACAAAAATCACATGTCTTTTCTTCCGAGCAACTCCCTGATGTCTCTTCATCACTTGATATGACATTGACAGGACTAAGGAATTACGTACCTGGAGGAGGCGCTGTGAGTCAAGATGCACCTTTGGAAATCTTCTATCCTCCAACATTTGTTGTTTTACGGCAAAACAACCTGCAATGAATATAGAAAAATCATTCATTTGAATATCTAAAAGAAACTCCAACTAACTTTCGAAAATTAAACAACTACAACAGAATGTACCTTTGTCCAATTCCAATTCTACAGAATCCAACTCAATCTCTAGCTTCGTCACAATATCTTGAACATGATCCACATGCCTATCTAAAACGTGAACAACAAGATTCGACACAGATGTAGGCACAGGATTGTCAGCCTCTTCAAAATGATTCTTCGTCAGCAGAAAATCAAGAACATGTTCCCTGATCACAGTTCTACCCCTCCCCCTTTGTTCACCATAACTTGGACTATCCACAATAGGAATCTCTGACAGAAGAGACTCCTTTACCAGGGAAAACCCCAATCTTGGAACACGACCTAATGACACAGTGATCACCAAATTCTCGGTAACTCTTGCAGCAATTCTAAATGTAAAGTTGCTGGATGCAGGGCCAGGTGAATTAACTCGAAAAATTAAAGCACCATTAACATGCGCGCAAAAGGGTCCATTGCTAACTAGTGATAGAATGTCTTGGAGATTCAGAGGTGGGCAGAGTACATCGATAAGATACCGTGCAGATTGTGAGAGTTTCTGGTTCCACTTTGGAAGTTCAACATGATACCAACAAAATTCTTTACCTCTTCCCTCTGATAAATCCCATTCCTTGTCGAAATAATTCCCTTCTCCATCAAACATATACGCCTTTCGCCTTACACCACCAGAATAATTGTATGAGTTGTCCGGAATATGTGCTTGTGAGGTGAATTCTCTATCTGTTTCCTCTCCCTCTACGATCAGTTCTTTGTGAGTAAGCTCCATGCAAGGGAGGAGCCAATTTTTTTACAAAAAGATTTGAATCTTGTGACCTAAAGCAATTAGGGAAGCTCTATCGCTCCCGCATCCCTAGCTAACTCGTATACACCAAATACCAAAATTATACAATAAAGTCCAAACAAATACATATAGTTGTTCAATCTTGATATTTCTTTCAATAACAAGAAATTTCTCAGTTTCAATATTGGAAATGCAAAAAAAATAAAAAACAGTTCGGCCCCAAAATAACTACCGAAAACTTATATAATCCGACATTATCATGAAAGCTGTTATTACACCATCTTCGTCAATGCAATGTGCAAGCCTTGAAAAAGAAATATGAATCAAGAATGTGATTAACGGAGAAAGCTCGAATCGATAGGAGAGAGACAGATTGATGAAGAATTTGTGGAAGGAAAAAGCTATGGACCTCTAATGAACAGAGCATATATAGCAGCCTCACTTCCATTCATATTGTGTTTGTTAATGTAACAAAAAGATCGGAACTGCACTCATTCAATAGTAACGTTAGTCAATCTCAATTAAATTGTTTTGTTATAATTCTAATATGCTCTCCAAAGTTGTGATTCATCCAATAATGTTCTTCGAGATTTTTACTTATATAGCCTTTCATCATAATAATAGTTAGAAAATATTTATTTTTTGTATGTTGTCAAGCCGCTGTAATTATTTTTGGCCGAGCAACTAGATGTATTAGAAGATTTTTACATCAAAATAATTGCCTACATATATATATATATATATATATATATATATATTTACATTTTAATTTATAATATACATATTTATACATAAAAATGTATTTTTTTTTATATATATTTGACTAGCAAATATAATTAGTTTTTATTGACCAGACAAATGTGTAATATAACTTTCACTTTTATTTTCATTTAAAATTTCATATTACTAAAGTAACACTACATTTACCGTCATTTTTTCTTAATATAAAACTTCATAATCACTATAACTAATTCATGCAAAATCTTATATAAGAATCTATTCATAATTTTATTTGAAATAGAATGCAAAATAATTACGAATACGTATAAAGTGGTAGATGTTGTCTTTACGGGGTTAACAAATATAATATTTCCACACAAAGTTTAGTTATATATATGAAAAATTACTAATGTTTTGATAAATATTAAATCAGAACCCATACTTCCAAAATTACATCATCATATCATATCATATCATATTATCATATTTTATATTACTCGAAGTTAAAAGTTGGATTACAATTTTAGCCTTGTTATAAATTTAAATCATATAAATTATTGAATTATTTAAATATTAAATTGTACTTATCATTTTAATTATGTAAATGTGTAATGACTTTTTGACTTCATTGAATTACTTTCTAATTAAGTATCTAATTTATTAATACTAGTATTTACTATCTATAATCTATAAATATCTAATTTATTAATAGTATTTACCATCTATAATCTAACAACAGCAACAACATCTGTAAGTTGCTATAAATTACTAAAAGTGGGAACATCTCAAGTCAAAAATTGAATTGCTATTTTATTTTATTTTTCAAGAAAAAAACCAACTATATATTCTACATTAATATTCTACTAAAATGTAAAAATACTAATTTACGCCTATAGACTCTTCATCTTCTACAAATAAAATTGTTTCAGTCCTTATTCAAGATCATTTGTTTGTGAGGAAACTGATGAAGAGCAAGAGTAACAACAATTAAGTAGGAAATTAATGCAACTGAATTTGCGAATCTTATTTGATTTTTAAAATCGGTTATGTCAATTCTTAAATAATCCGATTCTTTTCATCTTCTCTTATCTAAGTGTTTTTAATGTATATACTCATCCTTTTTGTAACGACGAGGAACCTCAACATTTTTTATGACAATTACTGACATTATTTAATAGTAACAATCATAAAGTGAGAAATAAATATAAGCTTGAAAATGCTTATAAGAAAAGAGCAAGAGATACATGTATAGGATTATGATCGGAGAGCTGGAGTCATGTTTTGTTGAAATAGTTATATAAGCAGACCATGTAGTGTTCAACTTGAGGGAATCATGAGGATTAACGCATGATCACAACAAGATGCTATTAAATTTCTCAAGACTACACTAAAGTGAGTTCTCTTAATTCCCAGTAAGAGACTAATTTCTTTTTTTTTTTTTTTTTTTTGTGAGTTGCTTCTTTAATTTTGTAGTAGAGAAAATTTGTTACTTATTGTAATTCTTTTTAATGCAATGAATATCTTTGGGTAAATTTTCTTTTAAATTTTTCTTGAAAAAATAATTAGATATGTCCACTAACTTCAAACATTACTTTAGTTATGTATTTGTACGTATTTTTCAACTTGGTCTTTGCTAGTTTTACTTCTTTTTTTTTCAGCTCAAGATGTTGAATGGTAGGGAGCGGTTCCTCCTTTAATTGAACAATTTGCTTAGTTTTTTTAAAACCAAATTAAATAAACTTTCTTCAATCTAATGATTTTGTATATGTCGTTCTATTTTTATCTTTTGAATATTCTTAAAAAGGGGAATCAGAATATAAGATTCTGACTTTGAAAAGATTATAAGTTGTACTGATAAATTATGGTTCTTCTAAAACATGTCCCCTTCCAGAATACTCTATTTCTTAATTTTTTTTTGCAGTAAGTGGACTAGGTGGGGGTGGGTGGGGAATAAGTCAATTAATTAGCGGGTCATAACAAAGGGAATAAAGAATACTTGTTGCTTCATCTATAATAAGGACTTGTTCAATTTCAAGTATACTGTTCAGAAAATATTAGTAATACTATCTTTGCAATGACATAGTAATATTTTTTCCAGACGAAAAACTTGACGAAGTCCTTAGTCTGCACCTGGAAATATAAAAGCATGATAGGGATATGTTGCCATAACCATATATATCATTATATATTCAGTAGTCTTGCAATCTGATAAAACATTTGTCTAACTATGCCTGTTTTTGCATCTTTATCTGCTTTCACATACCTTGTTTTGATAATCCCCTTTGTCACATCACTGTCCTTCAATTTTGATAGTTTTAATCTCAATGATCAGAATATAACATATGAGGCAGATGCCATTCCAACAGGCGGTGCAATTCAGCTCACCAAAAACCAGCGGGATGTTCGTTCAAACGATAGCATAGGCAGAGCCACATATTCAAAAGATCTCTTTCTTTGGGACAAGGCCTCTGGGAATCTCACTGATTTCACTACCCATTTCTCCTTTGGGATCAATTCACTGGGCAGCCGTTTTTATGCTGATGGTCTTGCCTTCTTCCTTGCTCCTGCAGGTTCAAGAATTCCTGATAACCACTCAGCTGTAGGAGGCAGCCTTGGCCTTGCAATTTATGGTCAACAAAATACATCGAAAAATCACCCTTTTGTTGCTGTTGAGTTTGACACCTTTAAAAACTCTTTTGATCCACCGGGTGATCATGTAGGTGTTGATATCAACTCCATGGTATCTGTTGTTAATGTGACCTGGTTTAGTAGCATTCCCAATAATAAGAGAACTGATGCCTCGATTACTTATAATTCAACTTCAAAAAATCTTAGTGTTGTCTTCACCGGTTTCCAACAACAAGGGAATACCACAGTGACCGTCCTGCAGAACCTATCTTACAATATTGATCTGAGGAAACATTTGCCAGAATGGGTCACTTTTGGCTTCACAGGTGCAACAGGATCCCGCTTTGCATTGCAAACCATATACTCTTGGAATTTTACTTCTTCTTTAAACTATAATGGCAACATAACAGATCCAGATATACCCCTACCAAGCCCTGTTCCAGAGGATACTTCAAGCAAAAATAAGTCAGGACTAGTGATTGGATTGATTTCTGGCGGTTGTGTTTTGGTAGCACTATCTGTTTTAATATTGTTTGCATTTTGGAGAAAGAGGAAGGTGCGAGAAGATGAAGATGAAGATGAAGATGATGATATTATTGATGGTTCCATGAACAATGAATTTGAAAGAAGCACAGGACCGAAGAAGTTCTTGTACAGTGAGTTAGTCAGATGTACAAATAACTTTTCGCGGGAAGAGATGCTTGGCCAGGGTGGGTTCGGAGGTGTTTATAAAGGATATCTCAGTGAATCCAACTCCTATATTGCTGTTAAGAGGGTTTCAAGGGAGTCAAAGCAAGGAATAAAAGAGTATGCATCAGAAGTCAGGATCATCAGCCGGTTAAGACATAAAACATTTGGTGCAACTCATTGGTTGGTGCCATAAAAAAAGAGAACTTCTACTTGTCTATGAGTTTATGCCTAATGGAAGCTTAGATTACCATCTTTTCAAGGGAAGAAGCCATTTGACATGGCCAATAAGATTCAAGATTGCCCAAGGCTTGGCCTCAGCGTTGCTTTATTTACACGATGAATGGGAACAGTGTGTGGTGCATAGGGACATAAAGTCCAGCAATATTATGTTGGATTCCAATTTCAATGCTAAACTTGGGGATTTTGGTTTAGCTAGGCTAGTTGACCACGATAAGGAATCCCAAACAACAGTTTTGGCAGGCACGATGGGTTACATGGCTCCTGAATGTCTCACCACTGGCAAAGCTAGCAAGGAAACAGACGTCTATAGCTTTGGTGTTGTCGCGTTAGAAATAGCTTGTGGAAGGAAACCTATTGATCCTAAATCTGAGGAGCATCAAGTAAATATTATTGAATGGGCTGTCTATAGCTTTGGTGTTGTCGCCTTAGAAATAGCTTGTGGAAGGAAACCTATTGATCCTAAAGCTGAGGAGCATCAAGTACATATTATCGAATGGGCTTGGAGACTTTACGGGATGGGAAATCTTCGTGAAGCAGTTGATCCTAGACTCTCATCAGAATTCAACGAACAGGAGGTGGAGCACTTGCTAGTTGTTGGTTTATGGTGTGCTCATCCAGATAACAATTGCAGGCCTTCTATCAGGCAAGCAACTCAGGTTCTTAATTTTGAAGCTCCATTGCCCACACTCCCTCCAAACATGCCTGTACCGACATATTGCAGTCCGCCACAATATGGACCAACTACTTCATTTGCATCACCATACGACTCCAATAGTCCTGGGATATCTGAAATACAGTCTTCAGGGACTAGAGACTACACTGGTTCTTCAAATAACACAGCAGCTTCTGCAGCATCTTCGCCTTCCGCGTCACTTTTGTATACACGTTGATATTGTCTTATAAAGGAACAGGTCTTTTATTTCCCTGCATTCAATCTTTCAATTGCAGTGTCCAACTTTTGCTCTATGTATTCTTTATTATTTCTATTGTTATGGAGATAATTGAATGAATCACAATTCTTGTTCAAAGTTTACATTAAATAGTGTAAATACTCTGTTCTTAAATACATGTCTCTTGAGCTTAATTGTAATCTGATTTGTGTACTTACATCTTGTATCATTTGTTTTCTCGTGGACAAAATATCTAGCTGGAAAAGATGCATGTTGAAGAAGTGTGTGACCATCTCATCTAAAAGCTTAAGCTATTTTTGAGAGCACACTTTTATCATTAATTTAGTTATATTCTCAACAAGGCAAAGGCCCATTGAACTGATTTATGGAAAACATCAACGTGCATACAAAAGTGCTACTAAAGATGAAGATGAAAAGGCCGTGTTGTATGAAGAATCAGTATTGCGTGTATTAATTTAAGGCTAATGCTCCAACAATCTTGTATCTTATTGGCCAAGTCGAATGGATTTTTCTATTGACCTGTATTCCCTTAGATCAAGACTGCTAAATATTCCTTGGAGTTGGAAACTAATTTCTGAGCAGCTTCAAAGCTTCAAAGAGATCAAAAGAAGTGAAGAATGAGCAACTCCTTTATTCAAAACCGTCGCAGTCGTTCCTCTTAATTAAACGTTTAATTTTTCCACATCTTATTTTTTAAAAATTTGATACATTTGTAAAAGACAATTCAAATATCATGAAAAAGACATATTTATATTGTAGGCACATTTGAATAATGTTGCAATATATTGTGGTAGTCCTCCTTTCTCATTTTCTATTTCCGTTTTCACTCTTTAAAAGATAAAAATGATTTCTTTCCTAATGTAATCACCATTCTATTGTCTTCTTTTTCCATATAAAACTGATAGTCAATTCATGATTTTATCTAAAAAGAACTATAATAATGGATACAAGGAGAGAAATGAAATTTACATTTTGTACTTGAAATAGGTAATTGATATATGTCGTGTGAAACAAATAGTTGATTTAATTAGTAGTAATTTTAGTGATAAAGTTTGATTATATTCCGAGTGTGCAATTTATTTTCACCATTATAAATTAATTACATACGTTTTAAATTCATTGTAATACAATGTAAATTTACCTTGGTTATTATTAATTATTTCTAATTTCCATCTTCCTAACTATTAATTTTTATCATAATCTATTCATCTTCTTTTGCCTCAAAACATTGTTGCCAGATATATATATGTTGTTGTTATTTTGTTTCTTTTGTTTTCTACTCTTTACCATGCATATCTAATGTGTCAATTTAGCTATCAAATTTTTTCAGGTAGAATATTAATGACCCGCGAAGTTCCATACTTTGTTGTGGTATTATCGATTAACAGAAAAGCATGCAGGGTGATTGTATAGTTGAGAGTGGAGATACTACCTCCATTTTTATCTCTAGAATATTCTTAAAATGTAAGATTATAAGTTGTACTGACGATTATGGTTCTGCTAAAACATGACCCTTCTACAAAAACAAATTGGAGTCAATTAATTAGCGTGTAAGAAGAAAGGGAATAAAGATACTTGTTGCTTTTTCCTCTATAATAAGGACTTTATCAATTTCAACTATCTTTGCTATGAAAAATATTGACCAAGTCCTTACTTAGTCTGCACTTGAAATGATGAGAAAATGAAATGGATATATATGATTAATCAGTTGTCTAGCAATCTGATAAAACATTTGTCTAACTATGCCTGTTTTTGCATCTTTAACATACCTTGTATTGATAATCCCCTTTGTCACTTCATTGTCCTTCAATTTTGATAGTTTTAATACCAATGATCAGAATATAACATATGAGGCAGATGCCTATCCAGCAAACCGTGTAATTCAGCTCACCAAAAACCAGCTGAATAGTAGTTTAAACTATAGCATAGGCCGAGCTACATATTCTAAAACACTCTATCTTTGGGACAATGCCTCAGGGAATATCACAGATTTCTTTACGCACTTCTCCTTTGGAATCGATTCACTGGGAAAAAACTTATATGCTGATGGTCTTGCCTTCTTCCTCGCTCCTGCAGGTTCAAGAATTCCTGATAACAAGTCAGCCGCAGGAGGCGGCCTTGGCCTTGCAATTGATAGTCGACAAAATACATCGAGAAATCATCCTGTTGTTGCTGTCGAATTTGACACCTTTAAGAACTATTATGATCCACCGGGTGATCATGTAGGTGTCAACATCAACTCCATGGTATCTGTTGTTAATGTGACCTGGTTTAGTAGTATTCCCAATAATAAGACTACTGATGCATGGATTACTTATAATTCAACTTCCAAAAATCTTAGTGTTGTCTTCATCGGTTACCACCAACAAGGGAATACCACAGTCCCTTTCCTGCAGACTCTATCTTACAATATTGATCTGAGGGATTACTTGCCAGAATGGGTCACTTTTGGCTTCTCAGGTGCAACAGGAAGATACTTTGCAATACAAAACATTTATTCATGGAATTTTACTTCTTTAAAATATAAGGTGCCAGATCCTTCAAGCAAAAATAAGTTAGGGCTAGTGATTGGATTAATTTCTGGTGGTTGTGTAGTAGTATTTGTTTTGATATTGTTTGCATTTTGGAGAAAGAGGAAGGTCAGAGAGATGAAGATGATATTATTGATGGTTCCATGACTAATGAATTTGAAAAAACACAGGACCAAAGAAGTTATTGTACGGTGAGTTGGCTAGATGTACAAATAACTTTTCACCGGAAAAGATGCTTGGCCAGGGTGGGTTCGGAGGTGTTTATAAAGGATATGTCAGGGAATCTGACTCCTATATTGCTGTTAAGAGGATTTCAAGGGAGTAAAAGCAAGGAATAAAAGAGTATGTGTTATTTGTAGTTTTGATGATTTGACAAACCCATGGACCTTGTAAAGGGACTTGATCCCTTGTGCAAATGTACACACAATTGCCAAACTGGAAAAAGTACAACTGATTGGTGCACAATCTCCAACCGTGGCAGAAACCTCGACCAATGGCAGGGTCTCGAAGGTTGTGACTATTCTTCATAAAGATTATGTCCAATAGTCATAACCTTGATTTTTGCAACTTGAAACTCCTCAAGAACTCTTGCAAAGGTGTCACGCCCCGAGCCTACACCCTGGGCGGGACCGGCACTCGGAGACCATTGCTGGCCCCAAGCGAACCCTTGGCCTGGCTTTCTTAACTCAGCAGAAACCTAACTCAACAGAATAACTCAATGCCATGCAAAGACATAAAATAACTTAATTGATGAAATCTGGCCAAAAAGGCAACTCGAGTCTCAAAATAGAATATTTACATAAATACATAGATGAGAGACTCAATACTAACGGACTGACTGTCTATGAA
>NW_006239390.1:244632-246667 GCF_000226075.1 Solanum tuberosum | reverse complement strand
CCCCTTGCCCAGAAACTCGACTTTTCTCCCTTTTTTCTTCAACTCTAAACCATCCTTACTTCAAAGGATCTAACCCCAAACACTAAGGATCATCATATCCCTCAACATACCATGGATTACAACTCAAAACACAACCCAATCATGTCTCACAACCAACAACAACTTCAACAACACAACTAACAACATCAACAACAACTAACAACTTCAACAATTTCCAACAACTTCAACAACAAATTCAATCTTCCTCAAATCATAAAAATGAGTTTGGTGTGTGGGGTAAAGGATCAACCCACACAAAGAACTCACATATCTTGATAGGGATCACCTCGATGATAATCCACGTTGATCTTTGACGGAAACTTGTTGATCTCCTCTTTCTCCTCTTCTTCTTCTTCTTCTTCTCCTTCTTCTCTTCTTCTTCTCTTCTTCTTCTCAAGCCCTAGCTTTTAATCTTTTAAAATGGGACAAAATGATCCAAGGATCAGCCCTATACAACAATATAATCCCAAAAGAATTGGCTAGGGAAAAGACTGAAATCCCCTTAATTTTTTTTTGGACGGATTCCCTGACAACTGTCCAACTTTCAAAGGCCATAACTCACTCCTACGAACTCGGAATTGAGCAAACTCGGTGGCGTTGGAAAGACCGTTCCACAAACGTTGCAACCATAACTGGAACTCCACCTAAATCATCTTGAGCTAGAATTTATGGCTGTTCAAAGTTGGCCAAAAATTCACATTTTTCCATACTTAGCCAAAATTTCCAAAACTTTAAAATTCTTTCCAAAAATGAAAATTTCCAATTCTAAGCCTCTTCAATTATTTCACATTGCCGGATGTTACAATATCTCCCCCTTGGGAACATTCATCCTCGAATGAGATTACTCTTACTAGCTAAGGGTGTAAATCAAACTCAAACACCCAACACCCAACACCCAACAAGCAACCATGCAAACACCAACAACAACTACATGCTCACTATACTTCAAAGAGCACTAGGAGGGAAATTAGTACCTTGATCTACACTTCCTTCGAATTCAAAGAGATGTGGATGTCTCTTTTTCATGTTTTCTTCGGCTTCCCAAGTAGCTTTCTCAACAAATTGGTTCCTCCTCATGACTCCTTTCATGGTTGAATTTTCAAAACATACCCAATCTTTTACTTCAAACTCTAACGTCTTTCTCCTAACATCAATGTAGGATTATTGACGACTCTGTACCGTTTTCAACCTCTCTTGAATCACTTTCACCTTCTCCATAGCTTGATGAACTAACTCTGGATATATCAACCCTGCTTCACTAACTTCAAAACATCCAATATGAGATCTACATCTTCTCCCATAAAGAGCTTCGTAAGGATCCATTTGGATGCTAGAGTAGTAACTATTGTTGTAAGCAACTCCATGTAAGATAGGTAATCATCTCAATTATCATTGAAACCAATCCCACAATCCACCTTGATACCTTAAAACACCATCTCCCCCTTGTTCTAAAGCCATCACTGCTTATGAACATTTTGCCTGTAATTCAAATAAGATAGGGTCAGTGTCTTTCTCACCTTTTTACTTCTGGCAATACTGATGGTTCAGACCCATTCATCATCACTATTCCTCCTTGTGGAATCCATAAGACTAACTCCCCGGCGTGCAAGTCGGTGCACATCTCTTGCTAATTCTCTCTGTTCTTCTTCAATATGGGTGGTGCTACCCATAAACAACTTGCTAAATAAAAAAAAAATCAATAACAACATTTAGCCTTACCTGGGTGGTAAAGAATACTCAGGTCATAATCCTTAAGTAATTCTAACCACCTTCTCTGTCTGAGATTAAGTTCCTTCTGAGTGAACACATATTGAAGACTCTTGTGATCAGTAAATACATCAACATACACACCACAAAACCTTGAGTACCCTTTGGTAATGTCAAGACTGGAGCTGAAATCAACCTCTGTTTCAATTCCTGAAAGCTTTTCTCACAAGCTTCAGACCATTGAAACTTCGTTGTTCTTCCGAGTCAACTTGGTCAAATAAAACCCTTA
>NW_006239390.1:241495-242457 GCF_000226075.1 Solanum tuberosum | reverse complement strand
CAGCAACCATCTCTGGAGCATAGCGGGAAAGTTGTGTGAACTTTAGACTGTACTCGTGAACACTCATAGACTCGGGATTAAGGGTGAGAAACTCTTTTATCTTTGTCTCTCGCAACTCACGAGGAAAGAAACGCCCCATGAGAGCACTCTCAAACACAACCCAACTCACTACTGGCGCATCCTCAGCCCTATTCTTTTTCCATTAGTCGAACCAGATTCTAGCGACGCCCTTCAATTGATATGCAGCTAGCTCCACCCTCTTCGACTCAGCAACATGCATCATATCAAATACCCTTTTAAGCTCCTCAATGAAATTCTCCGGATTCTCACTAATACTTGAACCTGTAAAGCTTGGTGGGTTCATCCCTAAGAGTTCACGGATCCTTGAAACATCAACCATTTCATGTTGATTATCTCTCTGCCCAACATGGTAGGTTGCAACTTGACTCAACATCCGGATAGCTTCACGAAAATCAGCATACTTGATCTTTTCTTGGGTTTGCACCTCTTGGGCACTTGGTAACTCTTGTTCCTCAATACTCCTCATAGTTGGACGAACTCTAACTGCTCTTCGTGGATGCATGATCCTCTGAAAACATGCGCAAGTACGGATTAGAAGGAAACTTTTTTAGAGATAAACTCTAACGCACGAGATGAGTGTGAAAGAAGTGAGAAATCTTCCTAAATGTTACAGCCTCCCAATTATAAATATGGCGCGCTTCACATCGATAAATAGGACTCTACAGACACGGCTTCATAGACTCCCTAGGACTCTTGAACTCTGTGCTCTGATACCAAGTTTGTCACGCCCCGAGCCTACACCCTGGGCGGGACCGGCACTCGGAGACCATTGCTGGCCCCAAGCGAACCCTTGGCCTGGCTTTCTTAACTCAGCGGAAACCTAACTCAACAGAATAACTCAATGCCATGCAAAGACATAAAATAACTTAACTGATGAAATC
>NW_006239390.1:236256-240366 GCF_000226075.1 Solanum tuberosum | reverse complement strand
TATGCTCTTGGCTTAACTTGAAACTCTATACTCTTTGATTGACTTGAAACTCTATACTTAACTTGGAACTTGAGCCTTAAAATGAAGTTAAAACGTTCAATGAAGACTCTTGAAAAGCTTGGAAGACTTGCTTCTTAACTCTTGAACTTAACTCTTAACTTCACTTGACTTTCTAACTTTACTTGACTTTGATCCTAACTCACCTTGAATTGGATTATGGATTCAAGGGTAATGATCTCATGTTTACGACACTTTTCATTCTCTTACTCACTTGCTCGAGTCTTGAAACAAGTTACTAGAAATTGTAGACGACTCCTCAAAAAGACTCAAGGGATTTCCTTAGAATATTCGAAAGAATTCTCAACAACATAACTCTCAACTCTTCCTTGAATTTGAATTATGAATTCAAGATTTTGATCATGTTAGGAATGACTTTTAGGTGTTTAGAAGTAGCTTAGAGTAGTTAGAATCGAAAGGGAGTGAATGCACACTTTAAATGAACTCAAACGGGGCAACCAATGACAAATAGATGGGGCAAGTGACCCTGGCGCCATGGGTGGCGCGGGGCGCCAGCCCCTAAACTTCAGAGGAGAGTTTGGGGTGCTCTGGCAGGCGCGGCGCGCCAGGCCCCAACCCAGAAATTTCAGCATGCTCATTTTCTCGTTTTCTCACCTTATTTCACCTAAAATCGAATGGTTTCTTCCCCAAATCACTTAGAATCATTAACACCCTCAATATACCATAGATTCAACTCAAAAACACAACCGGAAACAAGTCCCAAATCAACAAGAATCTCACATCACAATCAACAACAAGACCACAATAATTTCAACAAAAACAACTAACAACTCCAACAATTTCCAACAACTTCAACAACAAATCCAATCCTTTCTCAAATCATAAAAATGAACTTGGTGTGTGGGGGAAAGGATCAACCCACACAAAGAACTCACATACCTTGTTAGGGATCACCCCCGACGATAATCCATGTTGATCTTTGACGGAAACTTGTTGATCTCCTCTTTCTCCTCCTCTTCTTCTTCTTCTTCTTCTCCTTCTTCTCTTCTTCTTCTCTTCTTCTTCTCAAGCCCTAGCTTTACTCTTTTAAAATGGGACAAAATGATCCAAGGATCAGCCCTATACAACAATATAATCCCAAAAGAATTGGCTAGGGAAAAGACTAAAATGCCCTTAATTTTTTTTTGGATGGATTCCCTGACAACTGCCAACTTTCAAAGGCCATAACTCACTCCTACGAACTCGGAATTGAGCAAACTCGGTGGCGTTGGAAAGACCGTTCCACAAATGTTGCAGCAATACCTGGAAGTCCACCTAAATTATCTTGAGCTAGAATTTATGGCTGTTCAAAGTTGGCCAAAAATTCACATTTTTCCATACTTAGCCAAAATTTCCAAAACTTTAAAATTCTTTCCAAAAATGAAAATTTCCAATTCTAAGCCTCTTCAATTATTTCACATTGCTGGATGTTACAAAAGGCCAACACTCAAGTGAAGAATCATCCTCAAGAACAACAGGGACCTAATAGAGCTGCAAGCTTAGTTGTCTTGGGATTATTTCTTCTGTACCTACATAGTTAATCTGTTCCTAATCTATAAAGGATTCATATATTGTGGTTTGTAAAAAGTCTAAGTCGGTTAAGGTTAACTGATTTAGTGGGCAACATTGTGTGCTGCTTAGTCAAAGTCTAAGTCATCCGGAGCGTGGTGGTTTAGTGGGCAACCTGCGTGTTGCTTAGTTGAAGTCTAAGTTGTCTAGTGGTGATAGCTTAGTGGGCAGAGTAACATCTGCTTAGGCTCTTCAAGTAATAAAGTTATTACTTGGTTGTGAGATTAATAACTTCTTCTCACGTTAATACAACCGCATCTTTGCGTGTGAATCGGCAAAGGAAATCTGGGAGTGTTTAAGAACAACTCATGAGGACACAGAGCAGGTGAATGAATCGAAGGTGGATATGCTAACCACCCATTATGAGAACTTCACAATGAAGGAGGGGGAAAGTATTTATGACATGCCTACAAGATTTTCATCTATAACCAACGAGCTGCGAAGTCTGGGAGAATCCATCAGCTCCAGTAAGCAAGTCAGGAAGATTCTTTGAATTCTTCCCAAGTCCTTGGCAAGCAAAGTAGATGCTATAACTGAAGCAAAGGACCTGAAGGTTCTGACAATGGATGCTCTCATTAGAAATCTTAAAACTCATGAAATGAATAGAAATAAAGACACCGGGTGATCATGTAGGTGTCGATATCAACTCCATGGTATCTGCTGTTAATGTGACCTGGTTCAGTAGCATTCCCAATAATAAGAGAACTGATGCCTGGATTACTTATAATTCAACTTCAAAAAATCTTAGTGTTGTCTTCACCGGTTTCCAACAACAAGGGAATACTACAGTCATCGTCCTGCAAAACCTGTCTTACAATCTTGATCTGAGGGAATATTTGCCAGAATGGATCATTTTTGGCTTCTAAGGTGCAACAGGAACCCTCTTTGTATTACAAACCATATACTCTTGGAATTTTACTTCTTCTTTAAAACATAATGACAACATAACAGATCCAGATGTACCCTTACCATGCCTTGTGCCAGAGGATACTTCAAGCAAAAATAAGTTAGGACTAGTGATTGGATTGATTTCTGGCGGTTGTGTTTTGGTAGCAGTATCTGTTTTAATATTGTTTGTATTTTGGAGAAAGAGAAAGGTGCAAGAAGATGAAGATGAAGATGATGATATTATTGATGGTTCCATGAACAATGAATTTGAAAGAAGCACAAGACCAAAGAAGTTCTTGTACAGTGAGTTGGTTAGATGTACAAATAACTTTTCGTGGGAAGAGATGCTTGGGCAGGGTGGGTTCGGAGGTTTTTATAAAGGATATCTCAGT
Source organism: Solanum tuberosum (assembly GCF_000226075.1). NCBI lineage: Eukaryota > Viridiplantae > Streptophyta > Magnoliopsida > Solanales > Solanaceae > Solanum > Solanum tuberosum. The sequence continues at coordinate 237,460 of NW_006239390.1, read as the reverse complement.
GAATCCAACTCCTATATTGCTGTTAAGAGGGTTTCAAGGGAGTCAAAGTAAGGAATAAAAGAGTATGCATCAGAAGTAAGGATCATCAGCCGGTTAAGACATAAACATTTGGTGCAACTCATTGGTTGGTGCCATCAAAAAAGAGAGCTTCTACTTGTCTATGAGTTCATGCCTAATGAAAGCTTGGATTACCATCTTTTCAAGGGAAGAAGCCATTTGACATGGCCAATAAGATTCAAGATTGCTCAAGGCTTAGCCTCAGCGTTGCTTTATCTACACGAAGAATGGGAATTGTGTGTGGTGCATAGGGACATAAAGTCCAGCAATATTATGTTGGATTCCAATTTCAATGCCAAACTTGGGGATTTTGGTTTAGCTAGGCTAGGTAAGGGATGCCAAACAACAATTTTGGCAGGCACAATGGGTTACATGGCTCCTGAATGTGTTACGACTGGCAAAGCTAGCAAGGAAACAGATGTTTATAGCTTTGGTGTTGTCGTGTTAGAAATAGGTTGTGGAAGGAAATCTATTGAACATAAAGCTGAGGAGCATCAAGTAAATATTATCGAATGGGTTTGGAGACTTTACGGGATGGGAAATCTTCGTGAAGCAGTTGATCCTAGATTCTCATTAGAGTTCAATGAACAGGAGGTGGATCACTAGCTAATTGTTGGCTTATGGTGTGCTCATCCAGATAATAATTGTAGACCTTCTATTAGGCAAGCAATTATGGTGCTTAATTTTGAAGTTCCGTTGCCCTTACTCCCTCCAAACATGCCTGTACCGACATATTGCAGTCCGCCACAATATGAATCAACTACTTCATTTACATCACCATATGATTCCAACGGTCCTCAGATTTCTGAAGTACACTCTGCAGTGACTAGAGACTAGATTGGTTCTTCAAACAACACAACAGCTTCTGCAGCATCTTCGCCTTCCGCATCACTTCTGTACACATGTTGATATTTTCTTATAAAGGAACTAGTCTTTCATTTCCCTGCATTCAATCTTTCAATTTTTGCTCGTAGTATTCTTTATTATTTTTTCTGTTATGAAGTAAATTGAATGAATCAACAACTCTTTTTCAAAGTTTAAATTTGTTAAATTAGGTCTTAGGCCTAACTCACACCCCAAAAGCTAGCTCAAAGGGAGGAGGATTGCCCAAGCCTTATAAGGAGTCCACCCATCTCATTAACCACCG
>NW_006239390.1:232030-236060 GCF_000226075.1 Solanum tuberosum | reverse complement strand
TTTTGTCATTCTTTAACACCCCACCTCACGCCCAATGCTTAGCATTTGGTGCGTGGGCAATTTTTGATTTTGGGGGCCCCAACATCGGGTGAGACGGGCCCTGCTCTGATACCATGTTAAATTAGGTCTTAGGCCTAACTCACACCCCAAAAGCTAGCTCAAAGGGAGGAGGATTGCCCAAGCCTTATAAGGAGTCTACCCATCTCATTAACCACCGATGTGGGACTTTTGTCATTCTTTAACAAAATTAAATAGTTAAAATACTCTGTTCTTAAATGCATGTCTCACGAGCTATTATTGATATATTCGGACTAGGATTAGAAGTTGAATTTGAGGGAAGAAGGAATCTTTTAGTGAGCTTATACTAAAGATATTTTTCATCAAAATGATGATAAAAAATGGACATATTAGCTTAATTGTAGTCTGGACAGGACAATACAATTGATTTGTGTACTTGTGTCCTGTCTCTAGTTGGAAAAAACTCCGAATTTGAACTAATTTTGACTGAGATATCTCTTGTTCCGATGTGAATTTAGATACATGAAGGATGTCATGTATGTTGTAACAAACCTAAATTTCTGATCACTATATTAATTAGAGAATTGGAATGTGATTACAACTTTAGAATTGTAATTGCAATGGTCAAACAACTGAATTACAATGGAAATATTGAAATAACAAGTAACTATAAGAATTGGATGAGAAACTTAGACTCTAGTGTTAGCCCATGGGATCCATTGATTATGATAAACGATACTTAACAAATATATGATCCATTGGAGGCAAAGTAACCTAAGGAATCAATAGGAAAAGATACAAGCCTACTTAAACAGCACAAAGAAGGAAAGCCGAACAATTCAGTACCCAAGCGACACAAAGCAGGAAACAATCATTCAAGGAACACAGATTCAGCAGAATCAAGGAACACAGATTCAGCAGAATCAAGTCAAGACAGCTAAAATCCTAGTATCTTTCTAGGACAATTAATCATGCAAAATCTGGAGATAAATCAGGACAGAATCAAGAATGACAAAAAGATAAGCTCAACCAGCAAATCACAAAAGAGAAGACAATCAATCAAAGCTGCATGAAGATCATCAAGAGAAGATATCACAAAGAAGAAAATTGATTTGCTCATGCACATATCTAATATGGACATGAATTAGCAAATCACTCTCAATCAAGGAATCCTTCAAAATCTTTGATCAAAACAAACACCCTTGGGTTTTCCTTACAAGAGCAATCAGTCTGTCTATATAAGCCCCCTTAGCTTTAGTTGTGAAGCATGCACTTCACATGAACTTGTAGTTTTTTCTTCTTTTGTCTTTCATAAAGCTTTGTATTCACTTGAGTGTACAATTGAAAAAGAAAAGAAAAATAAAGGTCTGAGTGTAGGTTATACAGGTAGCGGTTGTGTCAAGGTAGAAGATCTAATTTGCATATCAGACAGGAATTTAAGTTCAACTCTTTGTACCACCTAAGTTCCCTTCAAGCTCTAAAGGAAACCCTTGAAACCCAGGGGGACTGGACTAGACACCACATCGGTGATCCGAACCAGTATAAGAATATCTTCTTTTCATTTATTTTTTATTTTTTTTATTTTTTCTTATTTTTATGATACTTGCCTACCCAAGTATATCTTCTTTTCATTTATATTCTGTCCTTTTCTTATTTATTTTTTGAGAATCTAATCTGTAGGAAGAGTCGACTACTCACAAATGTCAGTTGACTATGATAATTTTAATTCACCTCCCTCTTAACTTTCAATTGGTATAAGGGTAGGTCTCACAAATCAGAGTGTTTAACCACACTTGAGTAAAGATCCATGGACAACTATCAAATTCCTAATGCTCTTCTTCAAGACGGACACTCTTCAAACCAACCTCCTTACTTCAATGGTCAACATTACTCCCACCGGAAAGATAGGTTCAGAATCTTTGTTACATCAAATGATTTCCAAGCTTGGGTAGTTATCAAGAAGGGACCAAAATGCATCCCTAGTCTCACTGGAAAGGAATTAGCCTCAAAAGAGATTGATCTGGAATCATTTGACATCACAAAGGAATAACAAGAGGTAATCCATACTAACGTTAGAGTTATAAGTCTGTTGTATTATTCAGTTAGCAGAGCAGAATATGAAAAATCTATACATGTGAAACTGCAAAAAAAATGTGAGACAAACTTGAAGTCACTTATGAAGGGACCAACAAAGTAAAAGAAGCTCGAATCAGTTCACTGGTAAATGAATATGAATTTTTCAAAATGGAAGATGATGAGATCGTAGAATATATGTTCTCAAGATTTAACAAGATTGTTTGCGAACTCAATTCTTTGGAATGATATACTCATATGGACTACAGGTCAGAAAGTTCATAAGAAGTCTTCCAAAGGCCTGGGAAACTAAGGCCTCCATTCTTGAAGATGGACATCTACAAAAAATGACTTATGATGAACTTCGAGGAAACCTTATAGCCTATGAACAAAATCATATCAATAGATATAACAAGAATGACAAAAGGAAAATTGAGGCCTTTACAACTGGAACTCTTGAAATTGAAGAAGAAATTGATGAATCCCAAAGTGAAGGAATGATCCTCATAAATTGTGGAGTCAGACAGATGCTACGTCAAAGAAGACAGAGGCCTCAACAAGACTTCAAGAACAATGAATACTCCAGAAATGATGATCGATGTTATTGCTGTGGAAAGCCAGGTCACATTAGGTAAAACTGTCCTGAACTAAAAAGAAGGAGCCACAGGAAGAATGTGGATCCAAAAAGTCTCGGAGCATGGAGCATGAAGAAGCACTTTAAGTGGATCATGCTAAAACAACAAATATCTACTTTGTGGCAATGGGGGAATCAAGCGAGGTAAGGCATCATAATTGCTTTAACTGTGTCTTTGGATATTGATACTGACAAATTGCAGAAGGTTATTGATGAATATAACAAGATTGCACAAGAAAAGAAAGACTGACAAATTCTTCTTAAAGCAATTCAGATTGAAGTTGACTTACTATGTGAAGAACTTGGTGAAATCAAGATGTAATTAAGTAACATCAAGAAATCACAGAGTCATAGCTCAGATCTAACAGATTAATCATCAACTCTTCTTTCTATTCTACTAAATTTACTTTTAGGCCTACCTTTTTTTACGTGTGGCACTATGGTCACAATTCTTTTAACTGCAAGAATTTTGTTTCCGGCAAATGGATTTGGAGACAAAAGGATGCTAGTCCAAACCATCAAGGACCTAATAATACTTAGGTACTTAAAAAAATTAATTTATCTATCTTGCAGGAGCGAACCAAAAGGACCTACAAAAAAGGAATGTGGGTAATCAATAGTGGATGCTCCAGAAACATATACGGAAAGAAAGAAAGCATTTAAACATTGAATGATTTTAATGGAGGATATGTACAATTCGGAGATAATGCCAAAGGAAAAGTAATTGGAGTTGGATCTATAACTTGCAGCTCATCCTGTGTACCACCTCGAAAAGAGGAAAGTTGAAAATAAAAGGAAAAAGCAGTTTTTACGCAGAGGCAGTGGTCTATGAGATAGACCTACGAATGGTAGGAAGATAATCGTAGAACTGGATTTGAGTTTTTAGAATTTCAAGTTTCTAAGGTTTGACTTACGAATGAACAGGACGAGCCATAGGAAATTAGGTGAGTCGTAGATGGGTTCTGTAGGGGTAATCCATACTTGGTAAAGTTTTTGGGTTAACAGAGAGGTCTACGGAACGTAAAATGTTCGACGGTCCATATAATTGTGTCGTAGGAAGTTGGCCAATTTTAGGCCCCTGTAACTCGACATACGGCTAGCCGGTACGATCTGTAGACAGCTCTACAGTCCGTACGTCCAAACCATAGGGTCTTCTGAAAGTTATTTATTAAGGATATTTAGGCCTTTTCCTATGCATTTAATGCCTATACTATGTCGTTCCGACTCTAATTTTTAGTCTTATAATTACCCTTATATTCCTAAATCTACCCCCCCCCCACCTTTCACTCTCATCTTCTTCCACAC
>NW_006239390.1:231159-231271 GCF_000226075.1 Solanum tuberosum | reverse complement strand
AGGGAGAAAAGTCGAGTTTCTGGGCAAGGGGATTGGCGCGTCGCGCCTATCATCGTGCCCCAATAGGGGCTCTGAAGCCCAGCCCTTGGGGCGGCGCGCCACTCAGAGCGCC
>NW_006239390.1:188337-229747 GCF_000226075.1 Solanum tuberosum | reverse complement strand
AGACAGTCAGTCAGTTAGTATTGAGTCTCTCATCTATGTATTTATGTAAATATTCTATTTTGAGACTCGAGTTGCCTTTTTGGCTTGATTTCATCAGTTAAATTATTTTATGTCTTTGCATGGCATTGAGTTATTTTGTTGAGTAAGTTTCCGCTGAGTTAAGAAAGCCAGGCCAAGGGTTCGCTTGGGGCTAGCAATGGTCTCCGAGTGTCGGTCCCGCCCAGGGTGTATGCTCGGGGCGTGACAGAAGACATCTCTGGGTTCACCTCCATTACTTTTGGGCTTTGATCATCATGGTATGTAGGGTTTTCTTCATTGGATTTCATTCATCTAATGGTACCAAATATTTCTAAGTTTCCAATTCAATTTCTTCTAAATTGACTAGGATTTCATCTGATCTTCATGGGTGTTGGTTGATGCTGATTTAATTGTTCAATTTCCATCTTTCGATACATAAAATTGATTAATCTACATGATTTCCAATTTATTTCTACAAGACCGATGCATTATTCAGAATTTTGACTATGAACTTATGAAGATATGCATTTATGAATATGATTCATGAAAGTTTATGCATGATTTGTGAAAAGAGATTTTATGATCTAAAGTTTCTTCTAAGTTAAGCATAAATGGTATTGTGAAAAGTTTTTTTTCAAATTAAGAAATCATGATTTGGTGAAAGGTTTTCTTACACATGCATGATATCATGATTTAAGCAGCTACTCTCGGATGATTTAAGCTTGGACTAGTAACTTAATTATGTTTTTCTATGTATGATAATATGTTTCTGAATATGACTATTCCATTAGGATGTTACATAGCACTGAGAGGCCGTTGAGTTGGAGGCTCTCAAGTTAGTAGAGGTCGGGTCTCTAGTAGCAATCTTTTTGTTCCTAACTACTTACCCCTGTAGGTTTTGTCTTAGAAAGACATAGCTAGTGGATCCACCTAAGCTAGAAGTTAAAGTGGATTTTTTGGTGTGGGAGCAAGACACTGGATTCCACGTTATAGCTCATGTGGACTATGTCGGTTAATGGTAAATATCTCACAAAATGAACTAGTTGGTTCAAAGTTTTTTATGAACTTTTCCCTAAAATTTTAAGATGCATTGACCATGTTCATGATTTGTGATTCTTGTTTAAGGGTTTTACTACGTTTTATCTTGGTCATGCATATCATGTTTTACTTTATATCCCCTTATTATCATGTTTTACATTTTTATTCATATCCGTCATACTTAGTACATTCCATGTACTAATGCATACTTGTGCCTACATTGTTTAATAATGTAGGGTTAGACACTTCTTCTCCTTCCGCTCATAGCTAGCTATGGATTGCTACCGATTGCTGATTCATCATACTTAGAGGGCAACACCATGAATACTTTACTTTTGATGTAATTTACTTTATGATGTTGTACGTGGTGTATGAGTTACGCCCAGATCTCTTCTTTTGATATATTAGATTGGCTTATCAAGGCTAATTGTAGACTTCCACTTTTATGTCAATTTTTGGATGATATAAGACTTATTGCTTAATTTCTCATATTTTCTATAATATTGTGTTATATGTATGTCAAGTTTATTGTGGAGGTATTCTCGAGGTCTTATGCGTCATGTCACGTCTAGGGTGTACTTTGGATAGTGACAAACTTGATATTTAGAGCACAGGGTTTTAGAAAAGGTCCTAGGATATATGACAAGTCGCGTTGAGTAGAGTCTTGTTCAAGTCTTAAACACTAACAAAATGAAAATGGAAAAGACTCCTCAACTACTACTCTCTATGAAGCCTTTCATACTATCATGGATGTCGGGACACGACCCCCGATCATCCTAAAAAAACTGAAATAATAGAAATAAATGAGGGATCCTCCAGAAGCAAGGAGGCTCACCAAATAACTCTGGGACTGCAAGTGGTATCTACGAAGCGCCTGTTGATGACGCTGGTTACATGTATCTGCATCATGAAACGATGCAAGCCAAATGACATTAGAACATTGAATGTACGAGCATGTAAGGGGAACACTGAACAAAACATGAGAGCTTTGAACTTGGAAAGAATGAAACATACTCACCTCATCTCCACTCAACTTAACCTCAACTCATGGATACTCAACTCAATATAGTATAGAAACAACAATAAAGATGCAATTTATATAAAGCGTTTAAAATAATAGATAACAACTCAATGTATTTAAAAATACAATAATAACTCTTATTTGGGAGATTCTTTAACCGACTACCATCTCTAGAGCTATGTGATGATACAACTTCTCGCCCACAGTTCCAAAAATGTCTTATACCTTGCCGGGGTATAAGACATCCTCAACTAAGTGGATCCACTAATCTATGCTTAAAATATAGTAAGGAATCATCTAAAAAGTATGATCCATTCTACCCACGTTGGCTACATGGTTTATGAGGACTTTGAGTTGTTTGAACTCATCCCCATATCGGTGCTCAATACTAATCCCAATAATATAACTCAGCTCATATGTTTAAAATTATTTCCTCATCCTCAAACTTTGAGATTATTACTCAAAAGGTTCTCTTAAAAGAGATGATACTCAAAAACTCCTCATGAACTCATTTTGAAATCGATGTTTCCTCTAATTTTAAAAGTAAAAACATTTACTCTTACGAATACATAGTTCCCATATATTCATTTTTAAAAATTAAACTCAACTCTCCTCATCCTCATACGCAAGTACACAAGTCTTAAAACAAGTTGTAAAAGTTTGCAAAAGACTTCTCAAAAGGACTCGAAAGACTTTCTCAAATTTGACTCTTAACTCTATCTTGAATTTGAAATATGAATTCAAGACTTATGATTTATGATATGAAGGATCTCATGATGATTAAATGGAGTTTAGATAGGTTATGATAAGAACGAGCAAAGACACTAAATGGAGAGCAAAGGTGCGACGCAGAAAAGAATTAAATTATTTGGTCGCAAAATAATTTTTGAAACAGTGGAGTCCGCGTTCTCTCCGCGACACGGAGAGGGATGAAATTTTCTGGGGACTGGAATTTGAAACATATCCGCGACGCGAACCTGGGCGCTTATTTTTGTCCGATCTTTTCTTCCTCTCTTAAACTCTATTCAATTCATACCCACTTCAATTCTAAGGTCAAAAGTCTCAAAGTCTTATAACCCAGAACAATCTCAGCGAAAACCACACAAGAACTATCAGCTTACTCAACTCATTCGCAAACCCTCACCTTAAGAACTCAAAGCAACACTCCATTACCAATTAGATTCAAGAACCATTCAAGAACTCAACAATTCAACATCAAGAATGAATTCATGGGTAAAAGATTACGTGATTGGCGTGAGGGCGAACAAACCGAACACTAGGGAAGCTTACATACCTTAATTTGGCGAAAAAAATCCTCAATTCGTAAGAAATCTTGACGAACGCTTGAACTCCTCCTTGTTTCCTCCTCTTGAACTCCTCTCAAAACCCTAAGCGTGATTTTGAATTATGAAAACTAATCCAAGTCAGTTTAGACCTCTAAAATATTTCCAAAAATGTTTAAAGCTAATGGGGTAAGGAAAAGACAAAAATACCCCTCATTAATTCGGGTAAATTTCCTTAACTGGACAAGATGACTTGAAATGGGCATATCTCCCTCATTTGAACTCGAAATTTAGCAAACTTTATGGCGTTGGAAAGAGGATTCAAAGGCCTTTCATTTGAAATCGTATGGGCCTCCTAAATCATCTTGTACTTAAAGTTATGGTCATTTGAAGTTGACCCAAAACTCACAACTTAAGCTTAACTTGAACAAATCTCAAATTAGCTCATTCCAAATTAGTTCTTTCAAAATTTAGCTCTTTTAAAGATCGATATGTTACAATATCCCCCCTTTGGGAACATTTATCCTTGAATGAGATCACTCTAAGTAGACTAAGGGTGGCAACATCTAACACCCAGGTCAAACACCCAACATGCAATTTAACACAACATAGCATATCAATTAAAAGTGGTTTATAAAAATCATTACCTTGGTCTGGAATTTCTCCGGAAGGAAAGAGATGTGGGTATCTCTTCTTTATATCCTCCTAAGCCTCCCAAGTAGCTTCCTCAACGAACTAGTTCCTCCATAAGACCTTGACTGATGCAACCTCCTTGGTTCTCAACTTGCGAACCTGACGATCAAGTATCTCAACATGAACACCACAGTCACCATAGATATAGTGACGCCATATTTTTAAAGCAAACACTATATCTGCCAACTCTAGATCATGGGTTGGGTAATTCCTCTCGTGAATCTTAAGCTGTCTAGAGGCATAAGCTATGACCTTGCATTTTGCATAATACACAACCCAGTCCAACTCTGGATGGATAACAACAACACTGGGCAGCAGTCAACTGTGTTTTCAATTCCTGAAAGCTTTTCTTGTAAGCTTCAGACCATTGAAACTTTGCTGTCTTTTGAGTCAATTTTGTCAAAGGGGACGAAATCGATGAGAACCCCTCGACAAACCTTCTATAATTACCAGTCAATCCCAAGAAACTCCTGATATAAGTTGGAGATGTGGGTCCAGGATAGCTCTGCAGTGCCTCAATTTTCTGAGTGTCCAACTCGAATCCCATCACCAGAAAAATTATGGCCTAAGAACGCCACAGACTCAAGCCAAAACTCACACTTGGAAAATGTGTGTAACATCCGGCTATTTGAAATAATATGAAGAGGCTTAGAATTGGAAATAGTCATTTTTGGAAAGATTTAAAAATCTGGAAGTTTGGTTAAGTATGGAAAAAGGGTGAGTTTTGGCCAACTTTGAGCAGTCATAACTTCTAGCTCAGGATGAGTTGGGTGTAGTTTCGGTTATGGTTGCATAGCTCGTGGGATGATCTTCCAACTCCACCGAGTTTGCTCTATTCCGAGTTCGTATGAGTGAGTTATGACCTTTGAAAGTTGGGCAGTTGGCAGGGAATCCGTCCGGAAAATTTTAAGGGCATTTTGGTCTTTTCCCTAGACATTTCTTTTGGAGTTATATTGTTGTGTTAGGATTATTGTGGATCATATTTGTTCCATTTTAAAAGAGAAATAGTTAGGGTTCTTGAGTGAAGAAGAGAAGAAGAATAGGAGATCAAGGAGTTTCCGTCAAAGATCATCGTGGAAATCGTCGGGGGTGATCCCTACTAGGTATGTGAGTAGTTAGTGTGGGGTTGATCCCTTTCCCCCACACACCAAGCCCCTTTTTTTTCTTTTAGAAAGGACTGGTTATGTTGTTGAAGTTGTTGATTGTAATGTTGAGATTCTTGTTGAATTGGGACTTGTTTCCGGTTGTGTTTTGAGTTGTAATCCATGGTATGTTGAGGGATAAGATGATCCTTAGTGTTTGGGGTTGAAGCCCTTGAAGTGAGGGTGGTTTAGAGTTGGTAAAATAAGGTAGAAAAGTCGAGTTTCTGGGCAAGGGGCTGGCGCGTCGCGCCTGCCAGCGCGCCCCAAAAGGGATTCTGAAGTTTCCCCCTTGGGGCGGCGCGCCTCTCAGAGTGCCAGCAGGCCTCCTTTGAAATTTTGGGGCTGGCACTCCGCGCCTTGCAGAGCACCAAGGACACCAAGTGTTCCCTTTCATTCCCTACTCATTCATGCATGTTCCATGGTATTGTACCTATGCTCCATAGTTGTTTCCAACACTTCAAGTTGCGTTTAAATGTCAAGAACTTATCCATAACATGTGATTATATACCTTGAATCCATAATTCAATTCAAGGTGAGTTAATATCAGGTTAAAGAGAAGTTAGAGTCAAGTCAAGCAAGGTTAAGAAGTAAGTTCAAGCAAGTTTTCAAAGTTGTCCAAGAGTCTTTATTGAACGTTTGCACTGCATTCTAAGGCTCAAGTTGCAAGTCAAGTAAAGAGTAAAGAGTCAAGAGTTTAAGTTGAGTTCATTTCTCAAAAGCTATTAGGGAACTAAGTATTCCCAAAGAAGTTTATAAATGTTTTCACATTTAAGATGAGAGGAAACTGAGATTTCCGAAAGAGTTTTGAGAAGTTTGAGTACTATCTCTTTTTGAGCAAAGATGAGTTTTTGCAAAAGAGTTTCTAGAACATGATTAGTATGGCAAATCGAGTATGTCATCAATGATTAAACAGTATGGTCTCTAGATATACCATCAATGTTTAAGCAGTATGAATATCCCGAGTCATCAATGATCATATTAAAATTCCAAAAGAGCCTTTGGGTTAGATTTTGAGTAATTATCTCATTTAAAGAAAGATGTGTTTAAAACGCTTATGAGTCAAAAGCATTTTGGGAGTAGTATCGAGCACCGATTTGGGGACGCGAGTTCATATTAAACTCAACTCTCCATAAGAACCATGTAGCCAACATGGGAGTTAACGGGTCATACTTTTTAGATGAACCCGTAAAGTTAAGCTAGTGGATCCACTTAGTAAAGTTAGTTTCCTATATCACGGCAAGGTATAGGATGATCCTCGGGCAACGTGAGGTAAAACTTTGTATCACCACTCAGATTCATAGTGGTGGTTTGTCGGTTAGAGAAACTCCCACTGTAAAAAGAGCTTGTTTCCTCGAGGGTTCTGCTTAGTGTGGATGGTGTATGGGACTTCATTCATACATTGCACAAGTAGACCTTGAGAGGAAGCATGATATTTTCATGATATTATAAATATGATTTTTACGTCATGTTTTAAGAGTTTTACAAGCTTTTATATTGCATGTGTCTTATTGCTTTATATATTGAGTTCAGTTAGTTATGAGTTGAACAGAGCCAAAGTAAATGTTCTCCTGTATTTTCCTTTCAAGCTCAAGTCGTGGTTTAGCTTTCCAGCTCGCATACTCGTACATTCCATGTATTGATGTCAGTTGACCTGCATCTTATTATGATGCAGATACAGGTACCCTGGATCAGCATCCTGCACGTCGTTGATCCAGCTAAGCACTCCAGAGTCAGTGGTGAGCCTCCTTGCATTCCGGAGGACTCAATTATTTTGTGTACTTAGTTTTGTTCTATTAGGATGTTGCGGGGTCTGTCCCAACATCCATCTCAGTGTATTAGAGGCTTCATAGACAGTCAGTCAGTTAGTATTGAGTCTCTCATCTATTTACTTATGTAAATATTCTATTTTGAGATTCGAGCTGCCTTTTGGCATGTTATGCATTAGTCGGTTGTTTTATAACCTTTCATTGCGTTGAGTTATGCTGTTGAGTTAAGTTCCGCTGAGTTAAGAAAGCCAGGCCAAGGGTTCGCTTGGGGCCAGCAATGCTCTTCGAGTGCCGGTCCCGCCCGGGGTGTAGGCTCGGGGTGTGACAATGTGGCATACAACTCTATATCTTTGAGAGTTTGAAGAACTACTATGAGATAACTAGCATGATCCTCCTCATTCCTCGAATAAATTAGAATGTCATCAATAAACATGATAACGAACATATCTAGATAAGGCTTAAACACTTTGTTTATAAGATGCATGAACGCTGCAAGAGAATTAGTCAAACCAAAAGACATGACTAGAAACTCATAATGACCATAACGGATCCTGAATGTTGTCTTTGGAATGTCACTTTCTCTTACTCTCAACTGATGATAGCCCGATCTGAGGTCTATCTTAGAAAAGCAAGTGACACCCTGAAGTTGATAAAAAAGATCATCAATGCTCGGAAGGGGATACTTATTATTTATAGTAACCTTGTTCAATTGACCGTAGTCAATACACATCCTAAGAGAACCCTCTTTCTTCCTCACAAATAAGACCGGAGCGCCCCAAGGTGAGACAATTGGTTGAATGAAACCTTTATCAAGAAGGTCTTTCAATTGCCCTTTTAACTTTTTTAACTCACCGGGAGCCGTTCTATATGGTGGAATAGAAATAGGTCGAGTATCAGGAAGACTATCTATACCAAAGTCTATTTCTCTCTAAGGAGGAACTCCGGGAAGATCATCTGGAAGGACCTCTAGAAACTCACTCATAACATGAATTGATTGAATAAAAGGTGTCTCAACACTAAAGTCATTAACTCGGACTAGGTTATAGATGCACCCCTTGGAGACTAACTTTTTGGCCTTACGGTATGAAATAAAATGACCCTTAGGCATTGCTGAACTACTTCTCCAGTCAATAACTGGGTCATTAGGAAACTGGAACTTAACTACTCGAGTTATACAATCAACTGAGGCATAACAAGCATGAAGCCGATCCATACCTAGAATAACATCAAAGTCTACCATATCTAACTCGACTAAGTCAGCCATGTTGTCCTTGTGATTGACAGAAATGGTACAATCACGTTAAACTCTCTCAGCTAGAATAAACTCACCAACAAGTGTGGAAATACTGAAGAGCTCAAGAAGTTTCTCAAAAAGAATATCAAAATTCATAGCAATATATGAAGTTAAAAAAGATAGACTCGAACCTGGATCAAGCAATGCATAAACATCAAAAGGAAAGAATTTGATCATACTAGTGACAACATCAGGTGAATTTTCTTGTTCTTGGCAACTGGTAATAGCATACAGACAGTTTTTTCCTCCGCCTGTCCCTTAAGTAGCTCCTCTAGGTGCAGCTCTGTCTGGCGGAGCCGCTGAAGAAGATTGGGCTCTATTGCCCGCATTACCTTTACCCTGCCTGTTCTTAGGGCACTCTCTCATGAAGTGACCATTCTGACCACACTCAAAGTAACCATTAGAGCCATCACGACACGCTCCTGGGTGGTTCCTACCGTACTTAGCACATACAGGAGTCCAATTACCTCTTTGTGCCATACTTACTTGAGATTGTGCAGGTCTAGCTCTGAAGTTCTGAGAATTTTGATTCTTAAACTAACCTCTGTTCCTTGGTGCAGGTGCACTAGCAAATGATGGAGCAGGCCCATTTGGCTTTTGTTGGAACGACGACCGGTTCACATTGCTCTTCTGCAACCTAGAATCATTTCCTGTTGTCTTAGCCTTCTTGTTTCCAAACTCTTCTCTATTTCTCAGCTTATCTTCCTCAACCTGTTGCACATGGATCATCAACCTTGCTATGTCCATGTCCCCAATCAATATCACATCCTTATCCTCTTTGCTCGACAGACGAGACAACTCGGACACAAGTAAGCTCATTCTGCTTCTCATATCAGCAGCCATCTCTGGAACATTACTGGACAATTGAGTGAACTTGAGGCTATACTCATGCACACTCATGGATTCCTCCTTCAAGTTATGGAATTCTCTTACCTTTTCCTCCATCATCTCACGGGGAAAGAAACACCCCAAGAAGGCCTCTTTGACCATAACCCAACTCACAATTGGTGCACCCTCAGCTCTACTCTTCATCCAATGGTCGTACCAGACTCTAGCAACACCCTTCAGTTGGTATGCAACTAGTTCCACACATTCAACATCTGCAACATGCATCACCTGAAACACATTCTGCAACTCTTCCACAAAGTTTTCCAGATCCCAGTGACACTTGAATTAGTGAAGTCTGAAGGGTTCGTTCTCAAGAACTCATGGATTCTGGATGTATCAGTCATATCCTATCGATTCTCTGTTGATCACAACTTGACTCACATCCGGATAGCATCCCGAAACTCAAAATTAGTGACCTCTCCTTGGGGTTGCACTTCTTGTGCGTTGGGGACCCCTTGATCCTGAGGATCAACACTCCTAGTAGGAAAACCTCGGACACCTCTTCGTGGATGTATGATATGAAAAGATACGCACAAGCACAAATCAAAATGAAACTTTTATAGAGTTGAACTCTATTGCACGAAAAATGTATGAAAGAAGTGAGATAGTTCCAAATTGTCGCAACTTCCTAATGATAGATGTGGCGCACTTCACACTGATAACTAAGATTCTACAGACACGTCATCATAGACACCCTAAGACTCTTGAACTCTCATACCATGTTTGACACGACTCGAGCCTACACCTGTACGTGAGTTGCACTCGAGAATCATTGCTGGTTCCCAAGCGAACCCTTGGCCTGACTCAATACTCAGCGGAAGACTTACTCATAAATATAATAACTCAAAAGTAACTCAACTCATAACAAACACTTTAACCCAAGTCTCAAGATGATTAACTTAGAACATTTAAAACTATTCAAGGCAACTCAAATCTTAAACACTAAAAAACAGAAATTGGAAAAGACTCCTCAACTACTACTGTCTATAATGCCTCTAATACAATGAGAGATGCCGGGACAAGACCCCCGATCATCCTAACAAAACTAAAATAATAGAAATAAATGAGGGATCCTCCGGAAGCAAGGAGGCTCACCAAACAACTCTAGGACTGCATATGGTATTAACGAAGCACTTGTTGATCACCTTGGTTACATGTATCTGCATCATGAAATGATGCAGGCCAAATGGCATCAGTACATTTAATGTACGAGCATGTAAGGGAAACACTGAACTTAACCTGAAAGATTGAACTTGGAAAAAATGAAGCATTCTCACCTCATCTCCACTCAACTCAACCTTAACTCATGGATACTCAACTCAATACAGTTAGAAACAACAATAAAAATGTAGTTTATATAAAGAGTTTAAAACAATAGATAACAACTCAATGTATTTGAAAATACAATAATAACTCTTATTTGGGAGAATCACTAAACGACAACCATCACTATAAGCTATGTGATGATAGAACGTCTCGCCCATGCTGCCAGAACTGTCCTATACCTTGCCGGGTATAAGACATCCTCAACTAAGTGGATCCCCTAAGCTATGCTTAAAAACCAATAAGGAATCATCTAAAAAGTATGACCCTCTCTACCCACGTTGGCTATATAGTTTATGAGAACTTTGAGTTGTTTGTACTTGTCCCCATATCGGTGCTCAATACTACTCCCAATAATATGACTCAGCTCATATGTTCAAAAACATCTCCTCATCCTTAAAGTTTGAGATTATTATTCAAAAGATTCTCTTAAAAGAGATTATACTAAAAAACTCCTCATGAACTCATTTGGAAATCAATGTTTCCTCTCATTTTAAAAGTAAAAACATTTACTCTTGGGAATACTTAGTTCCCATATATTCATTTTCAAAAATGAAACTCAATTCTCCTCATCCTCATACTCAAGTACTCAAGTCTTAAAATAAGTTTTAAGAGTTTGCAAAAGACTTTCTCAAAAGATTCTCTTAAAAGAGATTATACTAAAAAACTCCTCATGAACTCATTTGGAAATCAATGTTTCCTCTCATTTTAAATGTAAAAACATTTACTCTTGGGAATACTTAGTTCCCATATATTCATTTTGAAAAATGAAACTCAACTCTCCTCATCCTCATACTCAAGTACTGAAGTTTTAAAATAAGTTTTAAAAGTTTGCAAAAGACTTCTCAAAATGACTCAAAAGACTTTCTCAAACTTGACTCTTAACTCTATGTTGAATTTGAATTATGAATTCAAAACTTATTATTTATGATATGAAGGATGTCGTGATGATTAATTTTTTTATATAATTGATAATAAGAAACGAGCGAAGACACTGACTGGGAGCAAAGAAGCGACGCAGAGGAGAATTAAAATATTTGGCCGCAAAATTATTTTTGAAACAGTGGAGTCCACGTTCTCTCCTCGACACTAAGAGGGAGAAAATTTTATGTGGACTAGAATTTGAAGCATGTCCCCGACGCGGACCTGGGCGCTTATTTTTGCCTGATCTTTTTTCCTCTCCCAAACTTGATTCAACTCATACCCACTTCAATTGTAAGGTGTAAACTCTCAAATTTTTATAACCCAGAACCATCTTAGTGAAACCCACACAAGAATTATCAATTTACTCAACTCATTCGCAAACCCTCGCCTCAAGAACTCAAAACAACATTCCATTACCAATTAAATTCAAGAACCCTTTAAGAAGTCAACAATTCAACATCAAGAATGCATTCATGGGTAAAAGATTATGTGATTGGCGTGAGGGCGAAGAAACCGAACACTACGGAAGCTTACATACCTTAATTTGGTGAAACAAATCCTCGATTCACAAGAAATCTTGGTGAATGCTTGAACTCCTCCTTATTTCCTCTTCTTGAAATCCTCTCAAAACCCTAAGCGTGATTTTGAATTATGAAAACTGATCTAAGTCAGTTTAGACCCCTAAAATATTTCCAAAAACGTCTAAAGCTAATGGGGTAAGGAAAAGACAAAAATACCTCTCATTAATTTAGGTAAATTTTCTTTACTGGACAGGCTGACTCCAAATGGGCATATCTTCCTCATCCGAACTCGGATTTAGCAAACTCACTGGCATTGGAAAGAGGATTCAAAGACCTTTCATTTGATACCTTATGGGCTACCTAACTCATCCCGTACTGAAAGTTATGGTCGTTTGAAGTTGAGCCAAAACTCACAACTTAAGCTTAACTTGAACAAATCTCAAATTAACTCTTTCCAAATTAGTTCTTTCTAAATTTAGCTCTTTCCAAGGGCGAGGTATTACAATATCTCCCCCTTGGAAACATTCCTCCTTGAATGACATCACTCTAAGTAGACTAAGGGTGGCGACATCTAACACCCAAGTCAAACATCCAACATGCAATTTAACACAACATAGCATATCAATTAAAAGATTGTTTTACACAAATCATTACCTTGGTCTGGAATTTCTCTAGAAGGAAAGAGATGTGGGTATATCTTCTTCATATCCTGCTCAGCCTCCCAAGTAGCTTCGTGAACCAACTGGTTCCTCTATAAGACCTTGACTGATGCAACCTCTGTGGTTCTCAACTTGCGAACCTGACAATGAGAATTCCTCATAAGATAGGTTGTCTTTAATACCAATATTTTCATTAGGTATAATAAGTGAAGGATCACCCATACATTTATATTACATTGAAATGTGGAATATCGGATGGACCAGTGCTAACTCTAACGGTAGCTCCAACTCGTAGGCTACATTGTCAATCCTTTTGGATATACTGTAAGGATCAATATACCGGGGACTAACTTTCCCCTTATTTTCAAACCTCATAACACCCTTCATGGGTGGAACCTTCAAGTATACCCAATCATCCATCTCAAACTCTATGTCTCTTCTCTTAACATCAATATAGGATTTCTAACAACTTTGCATTGTTCTCAACCTTTCTTGAATGACCTTCACTTTCTCCATAACTTGATGAACCAAGTCTGGCCTTATCAACCCAACTTCACCCACTTCAAACCATCTAATAGGAGATCTACATCTTATCCCATAAAGAGCCTCACAAGAAGCCATTTGGATGCTAGAGTGATAACTGTTGTTGTAAGCAAACTCAATGAGAGGTAAGTGATCATCCCAATTACCTTTGCAATTGATCACACAAGCCCCAACATATCCTCCAAAGTATGAATCGTATGCTCTGCTTGACCATCAATGTGAGGATGGAAAGTAGTACTCAAATTTACCTTCAAACCCAAGCCTTTCTGGAAAGACTTCCAGAATTGTGCGGTGAATTGCGCACCTCTATCTGAAATATTGGACACCAAAATTCCATGAAGTCTGACTACCCCTTGAATATATAATCTGGCATAATACTTTGTTGAATAGGTTGTCTTTAACAGTAAGAAATGGGCTGATTTTGTCATCCGATCTACAATCACCAAAATCGAATCATGCTGCATGCGAGACCGCGACAAAAAGGTAATGAAATCCATATTGATCATCTCCCACTTCCATTTCGAAAGATCTATGTTCTGGGCCATACCATTTGTCCTCTGGTGCTCTACCTTGACTTATTGGAAATTCAGGCACTTAGCAACAAACTCTACAATACACCTCTTCATACTACTCCACCAATAAACTTCTCTCAAGTCACAATTCATCTTTGTGGAACCTGGATGTATAGATTATCTGGAGCTATGAGCTTCCTCCATGATCCTCTCTTAAAGTTCATCCACCGTTGGTGCTCATAACCTACCTTGATACATCAATACACCATCTCCCCCTTGTTAAAAAACCATCACTTTCTGCTTATGAACATTTGCTTCAATTCGAGCAAAACTGGGTCTTAGTCTTATTTCTCTTTCACTTCGGACACTAGTGATGATTCAGCTCCATTCATCACAACTACTCCTCCTTCATTATAATATATTAATCGGACTCCCAATCATGCAAGTCTGTGCACATCTTTTGTTAACTCTTTTTTGCCTTCCTCAACATGGGAAGTACTGCCCATAGATAACCTACTCAAGGCATCAACAACAGCATTAGCCTTACTGGGGTGAAAGAGAATACTCATGTCATAATCCTTGTGTAACTCCAACCACTTCCTTTGTCTGAGATTAAATTCTTTCTGACTGAATTCTTACTGAAGACTCTTGTGATCGGTGAACACATCAACATGAACACCATAGAGATACTGACATCATATTTTCAAAGCAAACACTACAACAACCAACTCTAGATCATGGGTTGGGTAATTACTCTTGTGAATCTTAAGCTGTTTGGAGGCATAAGCTATAACCTTGCCATTCTGCACTAATACACAACTCAATCCAACTATGGACGTATCACAATACGCAACAAAGCCTTGTGTACCCTCTGGTAAGGTCAACACTAGGCAGTAGTCAACTGTGTTTTCAATTCCCGAAAGCTTTTCTCATAAGCTTCAGACCATTGAAACTTTGTTGTCTTCTGAGTCAACTTTTTCAAAGGGGACAAAATAGATGAGAACCCCTCGACAATCCTTTTATAATAACCAGCCAACCCCAAGAAAGTCCTAATATCAGTTGGAGAGGTGGGTCTAGGCCAGTTCTACACTACCTCAATTTTCTGAGTGTTGATTTGAATCCCATTACCAGAAACAATATGGCCTAAGAATGCTACAGATTCAAGCCAAAAATCACACTTGGAAAATTTGGCATACAACTCTCTATCTCTGATAGTTTGAAGAACTACTCTGAGATGAATAGAATGATCCTCCTCATTCCTCGAATAAATAGAATGTCATCAATAAACATGATAATAAACATATCTAGATAACGCTTAAACACTCTGTTCATAAGATCTATGAACGCTGCAGGAGCATTAGTCAAATCAAAAGACATAACTAGAAACTCATAATGACCATAGCGGGTCTTGAATTTTGTCTTTGGAATGTCACTTTATCTTACTCTCAACTGATGATAGCCAGATCTAAGGTCTATCTTAGAAAAGCAAGTGGCACCCTGAAGTTAATCGAAAAGATCATCAATTCTCAGAAGGTGATACTTATTCTTTATTGTAACCTTTTTCATTTAACAGTAGTTAACATACATCTTAAGATAACCATCTTTCTTCCTAAAAAATAAGACTAAATCTCCCCAAGGTGAGACACTTGTTCGAATGAGACGTTTACCAAGAAGGACTTTCAACTGCTCTTTTAACTCTTTTAACTCAGCTG
This sequence comes from Solanum tuberosum, assembly GCF_000226075.1. Classification (NCBI taxonomy): domain Eukaryota; kingdom Viridiplantae; phylum Streptophyta; class Magnoliopsida; order Solanales; family Solanaceae; genus Solanum; species Solanum tuberosum. The sequence continues at coordinate 214,410 of NW_006239390.1, read as the reverse complement.
AAGCCATTCTATATGGCAGAATAGAAATAGTCGAGTATCAGGAAGAATATCTATATCAAAGTCTATTTATCCCTAAGGAGAGACTCTAGGAAGATCATTTGGAAAGACTAGAGTAATTAACTGACTGAATATGTGGTGTCTCAACACTAGAGTAATTAACTCGGACTAAATGATAGATGCACCCCTTGGAAACTAACTTCTGTCCTTAAGGTACGAAATAAAATGATCCTTAGGCACTGCTGAACTACTCCTCCACTGGCTTATTAAGAAACTGGAACTTAACTACTCGAGTTCTACAATCAACTGAGGCATAACAAGCATGAAGCCAGTCCATACATAGAATAACATCAAAGTCTACCATATCTAACTCGACTAAGTCTGCCATGATGTTATTGTGATTGACAGAAATGGTACAATCATGATAAACTCTCTCAGCTAGAGTAGACTTACCAACAGGTAGGGAAACACTTAAGGGCTCAAGAAACTTCTCAAGAAGAATATCAAAATTCATAGCAATGTGTGGAGTCACCAAATATAAACTCGCACCTGGATCAAGCAATGCATAAACATCAAAAGTTAAGACTTTGATCATACCAGTGACAACATCAAGTGAATTCGCTTGTTCTTGGCTACTGGTAATAGCATAGAGACAGTTTTTTCCTCCGCCTATACTTGAAGTAGCTCCTCTAGGTGCAGCTCTGTCTGGGGGAGCCATTGAAGAAGATTGGGCTCTCTTTCCCCCATTACCACTACCCATGCCTTTTTAGGGCACTATATCATGAAATGACCATTTTGACTACACTTGAAGAAACCAGTTGAGCCATCACGACACGCTTTTGTGTGGTTCGTACAAAACTTACCACATGCATAAGTAATTACCTCCATGTGCCACAATACCTTGAGATTGTGTATGTCTAGCTCTGAAGTTTTGATAATTCTAATTTTTCAACTCACCTTTATTCAGTAGATGATGGAGCAGGTCTTGTTGGCTTTTGTTGGAAAGATGACCGGTTCGCATTGCTCTTCTGTTGCCTGGACTCATTTCCTGTTGTCTTGGCCTTCTTGTTTCAGAACACTTCTCTATCTCTTAGCTTATCTTCCTCAACTTGTTGCACATGGATCATCAGCCTTGCTATGTCCATGTCCCTTATCAACATCGCTGCCTTACCCTCTTTGCTTGACAAATGAGATATCCCAGACACAAACAAGCTCATCCTGCTCCTCATATCAGCAACCATCTCTGGAACATAATGGGACAGTTGAGTGAAATTGAGGCTATACTCATGCACACTCATGGATTCTTGCTTCAAGTTAAGGAATTCTCTTATCTTCGCCTCCCTCAGCTCACGAGGAAAGAAATGCCCTAAGAAGGCCTCTTCGAACACAACCCAACGCACAATTGATGCACCCTCAGCTCTACTCTTCTTCCATTGGTCATACCAGACTCTAGCAATACCCTTCAGTTGGTATGCAGCTAGTTCCACACGTTAAACATCTGCAACATGCATCACTTCAAACACTTTATGCAACTCTTCCACAAAGTTTTTTGGATCCTCAATGACACTTGAACCTGTGAAATGTAAAGGGTTCATACTTAAGAACTCACGGATTCTAGATGTATCAGGCACATCCTATCGATTCCCTCTTTGTTGCCCAACTTGGTTGGTCACAATTTGACTCAAAATTTGGATAGCATCCCGTAACTCAGAATTAGTGACCTCTCCTTGGAGTTGCACTTCTGGTGCGTTGGGGACCCCTTGATCCTAAGGATCAATATTCCTCTTAGCAAGATGACCTCATACAACTCTTCGTGGAGGCATGATCTGAAAAGATACACGCAAGTACGAATTTGAAAAAAACTTTTATAGAGTTGAACTCTATCGTATGAAAAGAGTATGACAGAAGTGAGATAGTTCCTAAATGTTGCAGCCTTCTAATTATAGATGTGGCATGCTTCACACCGAGGACTAAGACTCTACAGACACGGCTTCATAGACACCCTAGGACTTTTGAACTCTGTGCTCTAATACCAAGTTTGTCATGCCCTGAGCCTACACCCTGGATGCAACTGGCACTCGAGAACCATTGCTGGTTCCCAAGCGAACCCTTGGCCTGACTCAATACTCAACGGAAGACATAATCATAAATATAAGAACTCAAAAGTAACTCAAATCATAACCAAACAACTTCTTGTACTAGAGACGCACATGCCACAAATTTAGATTCTATGGTTTAAAGAATTGTGCAAGTTTTTTTCTTACTTTTTCAGGAAATCGCACCACTATGAAGTAAAAAAGCATAACCATAGGTTGATTTTCTATCACATCGGTCACCAGTCCATTTAGCTTCTGTATAACCTCTTATGAATAAATTATATCCACTATAACATAATGAATGATATGCAGTTTCCTTTAGATATCATAATATTCTCTTTGTTACTTTCCAATGATCTCTCTCAGGCTTGGATTGATACTTGCTAAACAGACTTACGGCATAGAAAATGTCTGGGTGAGTAGACATCATAGCATACATCAAACTCCCGATAACACTAGAATATGAAACTTGGGACATGTCTTCCTTTTCTTTATCAGTCTTTGGACACATTTCAAGGCTTAAGGTTTTACCCCTTTCTACAAAAGTATCCATGAATTTGTAACTATTCATTCAAAAGTGTTCGAATAATTTCTTTATATAAGTTTCTTGAGATAAACTCAAAATATTCTTGGAACGGTCTCTTTGGATCTTAACACCTAATATACAGTCTTTTTTACCCATATCATTCAAATCAAATGATTTTGAAAGCCATGACTTTAAAGGTTTATTATAACACTCAAATCACTCTCCAAAACTAATTAAAATAGTGAGCGATCGTAGTTAGTAAATGTCACGCCCCGAGACTACCCCTTGTACGTGGACACAAGACCTAGGATCACGAGTGACCCCAAGCTAACCTTGAGCTAGCATATCATAAGCATACCAAAAGTGAATTGAATCAATAAACACTGTGCGGAAGCTAATCATAAGAAAAAATTGAAATGATGGGGAATACCCATACTAAATCTAAATATATAAATGCTGAGAGTTTAACAACAACTAATAAGTCAAACTCAAACACTAAAGCTGATTCTAACTATGTTTGAAAGTAGCCTCTAACTGACTAGAAATGTTGGGACATGCCCCAGCTAGATCTAGAAAATACTGAAAACTAAAAGACTGAAAGGAAGGGAAACATGTATGTCGTCCTCGGAGATTGAGGACTCACCACTGATACTGCTGAGCTGTAGATCAGGAACCGATCAATGCGTGATCTAGAAGGTGAGAACCTGAACCTACATCATGAGAAGATGTAGCAAAAGTATGCATAAGTACTTGAAAGGTACTGAGCATGCATGATAGAGTAAGCTGAACAATAATCATAGTTGAGCCAAAGCATATAACTGAGCAATGATATGATATAAGCATGATACTGAACTGAGAATACTGAACATGAAATAACTGAATGCAATGACCAAGTTTATAACATGCTAAAACTGAATACTGAACTGTACTGATAACGTGGTTAATTCAATTGATTCTGACTGAATTGTGGGAGCTACTAATAACCGACATAAAACCACATGAGCTAAATGTGGAGTCCGATGTATACGCCCCATCGAGAGGACCCAATATACCCTACCAGAGGTAAAAATGCATGACTGGCGTGATCACTAAAATGTTGCCCACATAGGGGACTTACAACCTATGGGGCACATAGTTTTGGGACTTGCGGGTGACTAACCCGAGTCCACTCGATATTAAGTTTCTCCCAATTGATTATGTAATTTAGCAATTTATAACTGAAATGCTGTAATTCTGATAGCTCAAAATACTGACATGCTAACTGAAAATGTAACATTAATATGGTGATAATGAAACATTTATAACTGGAGCATGTATAACTGAATAAGTTGACCTAGCATGTGCAATTCATGAACTAAGAGAGTTACATAGATAGAGTTTTGAAATCACGAAGAAATCTACACAAAGCGATACTAAATTCATGACAATCAGATTTGGATCATTCTAACAGCTGAAACCCAATAATTTATAACACTTAGGAAACCCTAGGTCTAGATAATATCAAGGGAATCAAGAATCTGACTGAATTCTAGGGACCTAATGGGCGAAAGGAACCCACTAGTGAAATCCCACATACCTGGTGGCAAATTCCACGGAGAAATCTTTTGATTTCAGGGCTGAAATTGATGGAAACTTATTGCATTCTTGAACTAGGGTTGCTTGACCTCTTTCTCCTATTATGCTCTAATTTTCTAAGTTTTTGGTGAATGATCTGACTTGGGTAAGTTCCACTTATGTTTCTAGGCTAAAACTAACCAAAACTACGTAGTTTTGGGGTTAAACGACATAGTTTAGGGGTCCAACGCATATGGAAAAGACCAAACGACCCCTGACTTAAAAGCTGTCAGGGTCACCGGTGGACTAAACCCACAGATCGTGGATTAACTGATGGTCTGTACTGGTTGGTCGTCGATGGCATACGGTCCATAGGTCCGGCAATGGGTTGACCCTTAGAGGAATTTTTGGACTGCTTCTAGGGTGGGCTACAAGTGGCCATCCACGGACCACCAGAATGGATACGGTCCATGGGTGGTGCTCGTCGATGGCACCTAAAACAGTTGAATCCTGCAATTTGGTAGTTCTAGCATACAATGTGTTACATTATTTCCTCATTGGGAACATTTATCCTCGAATGAAGGCTAAACTAGCTGAATAGGGAGGGAAAGAGCTGTAAACCCTAGCATTAAGTACTAGAGACTAATTTCTGACTGAATTTAGTTCCAAGAACATGCAAATACGTTGAAAATGCAAGTACAAGCTGAAGGAACATGATACTAAGACTGAGGATACTTGCAAGTAGCTCCCTCTACTGACTCCTCCACAAAACTTTGACTGAAGCGATCTCAACCCTCTAACCTGACAATCAAGAGTCTCAACTGGCACATCCTCATAAGTGAGACTATACTTCACTGCCACACTTCTAAGGGTACTATAGATGTTGGATCACCCACACACTTCTTCAACAACGAAATGTGAAAACTGGATGCACTATTGCTAGTTCTGCTGGCAACTCTAACTCATAAGCCACTTTACCAACTCTTTTCAAGATCTTTTAAATGCCTACATATCTAGGACAGAGCTTCCCTTTCTTGCTAAATCTCATCACCTCTTTCATAGGTGATACTTTCAGGAAACCCCAATCAAAAACCTGGAACTCTAATTCCCTTCTCCTTACATATGCATAGGACTTCTAGTGGCTCTGGGCTGTCTTAAGTCTATCTCTAATGAGTTGCACTTTCTCCATAGAATTATGAACTAAATCTGGCCATATTAGGGCAGCTTCACCTACTTCAAACCAACCAATTGGAGATCTACATCTACTCCCATACAATGCCCCATACGGTGCCATCTGTATGTTGTAATGGTAGCTATTATTGTAGGCGAACTCTATAAGAGGAAGGTGATCTTCCAAATTACCCTTGACGTTGATCACACAAGCTCTCAATATGTCTTTTAAGGTCTGAATGGTACGCTTTACCTGACCATCCGTCTGTGGATGAAATGTTGTGCTAATATTAACCTGAGTACCAAGACCTTTCTGAAATGACTTCCAGAAATGAGAGGTAAACTAAGGACCTCTATTTGAAATGATAGACAAAGGAACCCCATGCAACCTGACTATCTCATTAATGTAAAGCTAGGTGCAGTCCTCCGTCGAATCTGTAGTCTTGATAGCCAAAAAGCGCGCAGACTTAATAACTCTGGCAACAATCACCCAAATGGAGTCATATTGTCTGCGAGTACGAGGTAAACCTGTAATGAAGTCCATGTTGATCACTTCCCACTTCCCAGTAGGAATGTTGATCTCTTGAGTAATACGTCCTGGTTTCTAATGTTCTACCTTGACTTACTGACAATTGGGGCACTTAGCCACAAAATATGCTATATCCCTCCTCATGCCATTCCACAAAAAGACTTCCTGCAGATCATGATACATCTTAGTGGCACCTGGATGAATAAAATATCCTGAATTATGGGCTTATGCAAGAATCTGCTGTCTCAACTCACTCACCTTAGGAACACATAATCGACCCTGATAGCGAAACACACCATCTCCCCTTGGGAGAAAACCTCAACTCTCTGCTAATGGATTTCACGCTTTAGTTGAAGCAATATCGGATGACTGCTTTTCTTTAACCTCCACTACCAATGAAGATTCTGAATTCTGAACTGTTACACCACCATTTATTATGCTCATAAGGCGAACTCCCAAGCGAGCAAGCCTGTGAACATCTTTTGCTAGCTCATTTCTTTCTTCCTTAACATGTGCTACACTACCCATAGATATCCTACTAAGAGCATTTGCTACTACATTGGCATTACCAGGATGGTAATGCACACTCATATCATAATCCTTGAGGAACTCAAGCCATCTTCTCTGGCGAAATTCAACTTTTTCTGGATGAACACATACTGAAGGCTCTTATAGTCTGTGAACACATCTACATGAACACCATACAAGTAGTGTCTCCAAATCTTAAGTGCAAACACCACTGCTGCTAGTTCGAGGTCATGAGTTGGATAGTTCTTCTCATGCACCTTAAACTGTCTAGAAGCATAAGTTATAACCTTACCTTGCTGCATCAATACACAACTTAGTCCGACTCTCTGGATGTATCACAATAGATCACATAACCGTCTGAACCCTCTGGTAGAGTCAAAACCGAAGCTGTAGTCAACCTAGTTTTCAGTTTTGCAAAGCTTTTCTCAGAATCATCTTACCATTGAAACTTAACCTTTTTCTGAGTTAACTTAGTCAATGGAGAGGCTATCACTACAACAAATGTGGACGATACAAAATTATTAGGGACGATACAAAATTTGTCACTGATTATTCACATTTTGTGACAAAAATCAAATTTCATGGTTAAATTCATGAACAATATATTTTTAGTGACGAAACATATAATTTCGTGGCAAAATTTTGTCCACTAAAATTTTCCTCCAAAAAATAATTTGGCACCATTTATTAAGTACCATTAGTGATGAATTTTAAGTTATTAGTGACACATTATTTTATCTATAATAATGTATTTAATTTGTGACAAACTATTATTTGTCTTAAAATTAGATACAATTTTGAGCACGAAAAAATTTCGTCACAAATTATTTTTGTTGGAATAGTGACAAATTAGAGTTTGTAATTAAATGCTATAAGTTTTAGCCACAAAATATTGAATTTAACTGTGACTTTAATTTTCGTCACTAATAATATAAATAATTAATGAAGATCATTTTATTGTCTCTAATCAACGTGTGATTTAGTGACAAGATAATTTTTTCACCAAACATGCAATGTTTAAATAGTGACGAATTTAAATTTGTAGCTGTAGAATTTAAATATTTGCCACAAAAAATAATGCATAGCTACATATAAAATATTTCTTTTTGGCTACACTTATATTACTATCTAAGAAGAGGGAATAAGCACACAGTGGACAGTAAAAATGTCAGCTTAAGTTGTATGCTTCCTTCATACTTAGCTACTTGGCTTATTGGTTAAAACTTGACATTTCATGTGCAAGGTCATGGGATCAAACTTAAACAACATCATTTTTTTTAATTCGGCTCATTCAGTACTTATTTGTCGCTTTTTGGTAGGTCCCAGTTCAATCCTCTCCTTCTTTTATGTGTTCTCATTAATTAAAACTAGTATACTTACCCATGCGATTCACATATTGTATATATTTATTTATAATTTGTGAGTCGTATATATAATTGACAAGATGCAACTCAATATTAATGATTATTGTAAACGTACTTAAAAAATAAATGATTTTTTAAAAAAGCGATATTGTTAGTTGACTTGATTTGGAAGAAAATGTGATAGGAAAGTATAGTTTATCACATAGATACAAAGTTTGAGTATAATTTTTTTTATATTTTAAACAATTTGTAAACATATTGTACCTTAATTTCTAACCTCGGATCTTTACTTGTTTTTTGTAAAGAAAAATATTAATTTTTGGCCATTAATATTGTACTTTATATCTCAGCATTTATCTAATTTAGTGTTGATTAAAAAGGGACATTTCGTATTATGTAAATATATTTCGTATTCATATTTTCGTTTTTTCATCTTCTTTCTTACATAATTTTGCTTTTAGTTTTAAAATTTCGTCAAAAATATTTTGTTTTATATAATTAAAAATATTATTATTATTATTATTATTGTTATTATTATTATTGTTATAATAATAATAAGTGAATTTTTACGATAAAAAAGACATATCAAATAAGTACTACTTAATTAAGTTTAACAAATATCCATGTTGTTTTAAATTTCAAATTTTTGTTTATTTGTCCAAGTTGTCCAAAATTCTATCATATTTTATTATTATTATTTCGAACACATTTTATTGTTATTAACTAAGTAATATGTTTGCTCATTTTATTTCTCCATCTTTTTATTCTACAAATTACCTTTCATTTCTAATGTTAATGCTAAACCGTTAATATTCTTATTTAAAAAGAAAATATCATTGAATTTAAAAAATTAAAAGCACAACAATAAACATTACGAATTTCAAAAAAAATAAAATGGTGATTGGGTCTGTGCAGAGCACGTGCTTCCCCTTTTCTTAGTACAGAAAAGGGTCAAAATTGCCCCTGAACTATGTGAAATAGACTACTTATACCCTTCATTACATTTTAGGATCAAAAATACCCCCGTAGTTATCTCAGGAGACCACAAATACCCTCAAGAGTTAACACCCCAATTTTTTAGTGACGTGGCAAGCCACATGGGACTAATCCCTCCACCTAAGCATTGCCAACTAAGATTCACTACAAAAGAACTTGACTTTTAGTGGCGACAAAGTCGCCACAAAATACCAAAATATTGCCACTAAAGGTTATGAGTGATTTTAGTGGCGACTAAGACTCTAACAACCATTCGCTAGTAAAACCTATTTTTTCAACCAAAAAAATATGATAATTAATTTTCGATTGAGATCTAATTTTCTAAAATAAATAACTTGCAATATCAAAATTAAAAATATCCAATATTATTACGAAAAATCATCAAAATTACTTCTCGATTCAAATCTCCTACTATATAATGCATCATTGTACATTTTATACATTTACATATGACATAAAAATAAAAACATACAGTGTCTTAAAACTCCTACTTAATCGATATCATTTTTGGTTTTTTAAAAACAATGAAGAAAAAAACACAAAATTAGAATTTAATGTTAAAAACTTTTAGTCAAAAATTTGGGTGTTAACTCTTGAGGGTATTTTTGGTCTCTTAGGATAACAGCAGGGGCATTTTTGATCCCAAAATGTAACAAAGGGTATAGATAGTCTATTTCATATAGTTCGGGGGCAATTTTGACCCTTTTCCGTTCTTAGTATAATTACAAGTGCCAATTTGAGAAAAAAATAATAAATTCAAGCGCTCTTTATAGAAAACAATAAGCCGAAATCATAGAATGACGTGATGACGCCGAACTATAGATGTAAAGGCAAGTGAAATGCAAATATATAATGTATATCTGGGTCATTATGTAACAGTAGGAATATATATGAGCCATTTTTTTACGAGATATATATAAACTATAAGTCGCAAAGTTGAGAGATATATATTAGGCCCCTTAATGTAAATCAAGGTCGTAATATCACATTAATTAATAACATAAAAATTCAAAAGACTACTCCATAGTATACCTATTTGTTGTGTGGTGTCCATCTAAAAATTTGGAGACTGCGCATATTGCTGCTCTATAATTTACTTACATAAAATAAAACTAAAAGATCTCACTTGTGAAATTATATTTGCTATGTTATTATCACTAGAAGAAGTTGGTTGTTTGGAGTGTCTCCATTTGGAGGAAGGCTCTTTCTTATCTCTTTGTTTATTTCCAGGTCTCCATTGTCTACTTCTACCTATTTCGATAGTAGATGTACCATTGTAATCAAACGTATCTTTGAGATGAGGTTGAGTAAGGTCTTCTTCATTTTTCAAGTTAGAGTTGGTGAGCTCCATGTCACTATAACTGTGTTCACAAACGTCATCATCTGATTGCAGCTTCTGTTTTTCACCATGTGTAGCAACTATACAATCATCCGAAGAAGAGTCTGAACTATCATTGTTATCAAAAGCTTCCTTACTGTAAGTTTTTGCATTTTCTTCCTCATTGTTCTACTTTGATTTGGTAAGTTCCACGCCACTGCTTTTTTCTGATTGTAGTTCCTGTTCTTCACCTTGAGAAGTAATCATATCTTCTTTCAACTCATCAATCAGTTGGCCTCCTTCTTGGTTTTTAGCTTCAGCACTAGCGTTTTTTGAGACACTTAAATCAGTGTTGACGTTCTTCTCTCTTTTTCCATGATGTTCCTCATCATGACTATTAGTTGTTTGGTCAGTATAGGCAGGGGCTATTTTCCTCTTTGTTTCTGGCCCTTTTTTCTCAGTTTGCTTCTACCTCTACCGGGAGAAATACCATATCGATTAATTAGTTCCCTAAGGTAAGATTGTGCAATGTCTACATAATTTGGTCACATTTTCATACTCAAGTTTCGGGTTAAATCCATATAAAGGACAATTTTCATCCTCCGAACCAACCCAAATAGCATTAAGTTTAGTCTTAGTTAGATCGACCTCAACTCACACATTAGCCATGCTAGGTCTAGTTTTATGATCGGCAACAACATCCATAGATAAAGGGGTGCCCACGGGTAATCCAATTTTGCACTTCAGTCCTTCCCACTTTTAATAATATATGGTGAATTCATGATATGATGAAGTATGAAATCAAATCTTATATTCTTTTTCTATTACACAAGTTGTGGAAGGTGTAAGTCAAGACTAGTTGCTAAAGTAGTGCATCTACAATGGTATTTTGAGAAGTAATCTCAATTTTATTGTCTTAGTTTTGTTAATGTTTAGTATATCTCTCTTAGACTTTTAAGTTGGATAAATTTTACTAAGTATTATTTTTTCTTTAAGGATAATATAATGAGATATCATATCATTAAAGTCATTTGTATAGTTGTTAATAATAATATGACAATGTGTAATTCTTTTAGTAATCTTGCTTCTTCAGTATGTTGTTATTTTTACATTGTATAATTGCTCACTATAAAATAAACTACTATCATGTATGAAGTTAAAGATATTTAATATTATTTAATAACTAGTAAATTACCCGCGTGATCACGAAATTTATAAAATAATACTTATAACAAACATTAATAATGTTAAGGAAAATGAAAATGATTACATCTTATTATTTATCCTTAATAACATAAGCATAAATTAATGATTGTTAATACACATACCAGGATCTGTAACATAATAAATGGTGTCAGTGAGTCACTCAACAAAAACAAAGTACACAAATATTTAATTGTGAAAAAGAATAGGAGGTTCAGAATTTTCATTGTTTTAAAATGAGAGAAAATCCCTCTATTTATAGACAAAAAATGGTAGTGTGAACAAATGTTTATTGTGCCTTATCGGAAAGGTTACAACTATTTGGAAAAGTTGCAACCCTTCGGAAAGGTCACAACCTTTCATAAAAGTCACAACTTTTCATAAAAGTCGCAACTCTTCATTAAAGTCGCAACTTTTCATAAAAGTCACAACTTTTCATAAAAGTCGCAACTCTTCATTAAAGTCGCAACTTTTCATAAAAGTCACAACTTTTCATAAAAGTCGCAACTCTTCAACTTTTCACAAATATCACAACTTTTCATGAAAGGAGAAGGCTAGTTTTGGAAATAAATAAATTAAAAGGGAATTCAGGTTTGTTGTGGCGCCACGTAGGCGGGCTAAGGTTCTCTTTTATATATATACTAGGTAAATTGCACGCGCTTTGCACCGGAGTAATCTACCCCAATTAGGTAACATTTTACTAATTTTGTACTGTAGTTGTTACCCCGATATGCTTTAAGGTTTTCTCCCACGTTTCCCCCATTATGAGTGCTTTGATTTAATGTTCTGAATAATACATTGAATAATTTATTCTTAATTTTAACTTGTCATATTAATATATTGCTGACCAAGCATTGTCTGAGACATCTAATATTTAAGAGCACTGTCAAAATGTGTACATATAGTCCCTCTAGAACGGTAAATAAATAGTTTTATATTACATTCAACTGGTATTCTAATAATAGGGATAATAGTAACAAACATTAATAATGTAAAGAAAAATGAAAATTATTACATCTTATCATTCATCCTTAATAACATAAGCAAAATTAATACATACCGGGATCTGTAACATAAGCAATGATGTCAGTGAGCCACTCAATAGGAGCAAAGTGCACAAATAGTGTGAACAAATATTTATTGTGCATTATCGGAAAGGTCACAACCTTTCATAAAAGTGATAACTTTTCATAAAAGTCGCAACTCTTGATAAAAGTCGCAGCTCTTCATAAAAATCACAACTTTTCATAAAAGTCGCAACTCTTTAACTTTTCACAGAAGTCACAACTTTTCATAAAAGTCACAACTTTTCGTAAAAGTCGCAACTATTCATTAAATTCGCAACTTTTCATGAAAGGGGAAGGCTAATTTTGTAAATAAAAAAATTAAAAGGGAATTCTGATTTGTGGTGAGGCCACGTGGGCAGGCCTAAGGTTCTCGTTTATATATATAAACTAGTAAAATTACCCGCGCTTTGCGCGGTAATTTAATATCACGAAATTTATAAAATAATACTTAAAACCTATCAGACATTAAAACTAAAACACTATATTATCGTACATAAAAGATAACGTAGTAGCAAACACTAATAATGTAAAGGAAAATGAAAATCATTACATCTTATCATTTCACCTTAATAACATAAGCATAAATTATAAATTAATGATTGTAAAAATACATACCAGGATCTGTAACATAAGCAATAGTGTCAGTGAGCCACTCAACATGAGCAAACTATACAAATATTTAATTGTGAAGAAGAAGAAGAAGAAGAGGAGGAGGAGGTTCGAAATTTTTGTTGTGCTAAATGAGAGGAAATCCCTCTATTTATAAACAACAAAGGATAGTGTGAACAAATGTTTATTGTGCCTTATCAGAAATGTTACAACTATTTGGAAAAGTTGAAACCCTTTGGAAAGGTCACACCTTTTATAAAAGTGATAATTTTTCATAAAAGTCGCAACTCTTTATAAAAGTCAGAACTCTTCATAAAAGTCACAAATTTTCATTAAAGTCGCAACTCTTCATTAAAGTTGCAACTTTTCATAAAAGTCGCAACTTTTCATGTAAGAGGAAGGCTAATTTTGTAAATAAATAAATTAAAAGGGAATTCTGGTTTGTGGTGGCGATACGTAGGCGGGCCTAAGGTTCTCTTTTATATATATATGATATATGATGATGATCGTAAATTTCTTATAAATTTTTCAACTAATGGAAACCTAGTTAACTACAAATTGTAAATAGTATCACTGCGAATAAATGCAATCAGATGCTTGTGATTAGTGACAAAATGTTTTATTCAAAAAAATATAACTTTTAGTGACGATTACATTATGTTTTTTAAGACGATTATATTTTCATCATAAAAGTATGACATTTAGAGACAAGAATGATCATTGTCCCAAAATTGCCTATTTATTACCTACAAATTAATTTTGTTTTTATGACAATTATCATTGTTGCTAATTATGACATTTTTAGGACAATTTTATTTTGTCGGTGAAAGCATATGTTTAGCGACGAAATGATCGTTTTCAACTACAAAATTATAAAAGTATAAAATTGTCACTAATTTATACATTTAGGGACAAAAAATAATTTGTATATAAAAGATGGTTTTTAGTGACGAAATAATATTTGTTCAACTACGAAGTACATATAAAATTAGAGACAAATGACGCCGTCACTAATTAAACTAAATATTTAGTGACACATCAATTTCGTCGGCTTTAATAACCTCTTTAGTGACGAAAATATACAATTACATACAAAATTTTATAATTTTTATGACAAAAAAGTTCGTCATAAATACTATGCATTTAGGGACAATTTTTTTTTCCGTAGTTAATACAACTTTATTTAGTGACGAAACACTAAATTGTCACTGTATACATTAAGTGACCCATGTTTTAGGGACAAATGATTGACGAAATATTTTTTGTCACTAAATTTTCTTAGTGACGAAATATGAATTTTAAGTGACAAAATTATTCGTCGCTAATAATCGAATTTGTTGTAGTGTATGGGAAGCAAACTACAACTTGTCTTGAACTTGTACATGCTAATTTGTGAGGGCTAATGAAAATGCAATTCCTTGGTGGAATTCAATATTTTTTTTATGTTTACTCATGATTACAGCCGCTTTAGTTAGGTTTATTTCTTGAAATTCAAATCTGAAACCTCTGAGAATTTCAAGAAATTTAAGACATTTGTAGAGAATCAAAGTGGTAACATGATAAAATCACTCTATATCGATAGAGGTGGTGAATTCTTGTCTAATGATTTTAATTTGTTCTGTGATGAGAATGGAATTCACAAGGAACTTACAACGCCATATACACGGGAGTAGAATGGTGTGGTTGAGCAGAAGAATAGGACGGTGGTGGAAATGGCTCGAAGTTCACCAAAAGCAAAGGGTCTGCCAGATTATTTTTGGGGAGAAGCTGTTGCAATTGATGTTTTTCTTTTGAATTGTTAGAATATGCACAACGGAAGCATTTTTCAGAATCACAAACTTACATAAAAGCATAATAATGTAATCTAAATAATTTGTGAAACTCTAACCTTTTGTAGCTTTCACACAACTCGTTCAGGGACTGGGACTCCAGAATTGCAATCTTCAACTAATTCCTGACCAACTTTCTTAATCAAGTCTTGTGTGGGCAAGATATTTTCAGAAAAAGGATATTATTTCCTTGAGAACCACCACCCCTATTTATACTTTTCAGTATAAGGGAAAGGTTTGAAAGATGAAATGTTTCTAGTCATAATTAATGGTCATTAATAGTCATTAAATACCTTTAGGTGTATTTGGACACTGTTAAGTGTATCCAATAACCATGATCAATAGTCATCAACAACCATTAAATACCATTAAGTGTATTTTGACATGGTTAAGAGTATCTAACAACCATGATCAATAGTTATCAACAACCACTAAATATCATTAAGTGTATTTAGAAAGTCATTAAACACCAAGGGTAATCAACAACCATTAAACACCATTAATAGCCACTGATAACCATTAAACACTATTATTTGTTTCTTTCATCTTCTAAGGAAATAAAACATTGCAGTATTTTCTTTTTTTCTTCTTTTAAGGAAAGAAAAAGTTTTTCTCTTTTAAACTAATAAAAGTCAAAAACAATTTATTTCTAAGTTGAAAAAAAATACTAACAGTCCTTTTCTTTTCCGAACTCGATCAATTAATCAGGCATAGTAGGGACCACAAATTTATTAGCAGAGGCTTCCAATTATAATATTTAATTCGTAAAAAGCATGAATTAACCATATCATAATAAATCACAGATTGTACCACTAAAAATCTGCAACTGCACTCTTCTATTAAATTTCAATTTTTTTTTCGTTACAACTTATTTAACTCCCCATGTTAGAATTACCGACACCAATCAATTAAATTAAACTTCTGAAAAATTTAATCCATTGATTAATTTATTCCTTTATCTTTATGCTTAAATTAATACATGTGACGGATATACATATATAATCCACCTGCAGGGTTTTCACGTGACTACTTATAAGCAACCATAAAGGGGTGTCTTCTTTCTCATATCCGAGATATGGTTCTATCAGCTAATTATTAATTCATGAATGTAATTTTTATTATCCAATCCATTAGGAATTTTTTGACTCATCATAGAGTCTCACCTTTTAATAGATGAAAATAATAAAGCAAACTACACAGATCTTAATAACTACATCAAGATTAAGAGTATAAGCTCATGTAATGGACTAGAGATATTATTTATTGAAATTCAGAACCTAAATGCATATCTCAATTTGGTCCGTTCAATACATGCAAAATGTACTAACACAAGAAGTTGGAATTTTACCATTCCCATAATTAAGATTGAATTACTTTTAATCTTGTGTTACAATCATCAAGATGTTTGTCCAATTTCATCTTTGACGTGAACATATAATTTATGACTTATAAGAACCGACAATTTTAATCTTCCGCGCATGAGTTAAGCAACTCCATACCCAAAAATTGTCTACTAGATAAGCAATGGACACACATATAAACGCAATGATCTATTCAAACAAAAACTTTATTGTAACAATTAACATAAAACATAAAGTCTTTATAAAGGATTAAAATCAGTACTATAACTCAACCATATGGTTAATAGTATATCCCAACAATCTCCCACTTAGACTCATAACCATGCATGTACAATTTTAACAGCTATTTCATCCACATGCTTATCAAAAGACTTCTGAGGTAAGGCTTTGGTAAATGGATCCGCCAAATTGTTCTTCGATTTAATCTTCAAAACTCTTACATCACCCCTTTGAGTTATATCACGAATCAAGTGATATTTCCTCTCAATGTGCTTACTCCTTTTATGGCTTCGTGGTTCTTTTGAGTTGGCAACTGCACCACTATTATCACAATAGAGTGTAATTGGTGCTTCAATAGAAGGAACCACTTCGAGCTCTTTTAGAAAGTTTCTGAGCCAAACAACCTCTTTAGCCGCCTCAGATGCAGTTATATATTCAGCTTCCATGGTGGAATCAGCAACACAAGATTGCTTTATGCTCCTCCAAACTATGGCTCCACCTCCTAGAGTAAATACATATCCTGAGTTTGTTTTTCTAGAATCTCTATCTAACTGGAAATCTGAATTTGTATATCCAATAGGTACAAGATTGCCAGGGTGGAAAACAAGCATATAATCCCTAGTCCTTTTAAGGTACTTGATGATATGCTTGACTGCAGTCCAATGTTCTTGCCCAGGGTTAGACTGAAATCTGCTAACCATGCCTACCGCCTTCATCCTTTCTATCTCGTCGGTCGTTTTAGGTGACTGGTCCTTTGATAAATTAATTCCATGTCTAAAAGGAAGAAACCCCTTTTTGGAATTTTGCATGCTAAACCTCGCAAGAATAGTATCAATATAAAGTGCTTGAGACAAGCCTAATATCCTTTGTTTGCGATCTCGAAAAAGCTTAATCCCAAGTCTTTCATATCAAAACGCGACGACAACCACTCTTTAACAGAATTCAACATGCTCGCATTATTTCCTATGAGCAAGATGTCATCTACGTACAGAATAAAAAATGTTACTCTGTCTCCCTCCCATTTCTTATAGATGCATGATTCATTTTCAAACTGATCAAAACCACAAGTTTTAATCGAATTGTCAAAACAAATGTTCCATGCCCGAGATGCCTGTTTCAATCTATAAATGGATCTCTTAAGTTTACAAACCATGTGTTCATTTCCATTTACCATGAAACCTTCTGGTTGTGCCATATAAATGCACTTTTCAAGACTTCCGTTTAAAAAAGTTGTCTTGACATCCATTTTCCAAATCTCAGAATCCTAATGAATTTAAGCATGGCTATAGGCGAAAAAGTTTCCTCATAATCAATTCCTTTTTTTTGAATAAACCCTTTCGCAACAAGCCGAGCCTTAAAAGTTTTCAATTTTCCATCCACACCTCTTTTTTTCTTGTAGATCCACTTACAACCAATAAATTTAACACCTATTGGTGGTTCCACAAGATCCCAGACTTGGTTTGAGTACATAGATTCCATTTCAGATTTCATAGCAACAACCCACATTTCAGCATCTTTATCATGTAGTGCTTCGGCGTAATTTAATGGTTCTATATTAGTCTCTTCAGGGATTCTATCGTATGATTCTCCCAAGAGCATAAACCTTTGTGGTTTTCTAATAACTCTACCACGACGACGACTAGCAACTACATGATTTGCTACATCTTGAACTAAATTATGAAAATTCTGAAGTACTTCCTCCACAATGTCAGGTTGCGCGACATTACTCCCACTACGTTGTGGTAGCGAGATGTCTTGAGTCTGCTTTTGAGCAACCTCTAGAGCATCCTCTTGAGCAACCTCTTTTCGATCGACATTCCTCCCACTATGTGGATGCAATGGTATGTCAACAATTGTTTTAGGTAGTTGTGTTGATGTTTCATTAGTAGGTATTCATTTGCTTAGTTCCTGTAACACAAGTTTACTTCTAGGAACATGGTTAATTAAATAGTCTTGTTCCAGAAACTTGGCATTTGTTGAAACAATTACCTTTTGTTCCTTAGGATAATAAAATAAACCTCCTTTAGTTCCTTTTGGATATCCAATGAAAATGCACACTTCTGTCCTTGATTCCAACTTACTTGTTTTCCCTTTTAATACATGTGTTGGACATCCCCAAACTCGAATATGCCATAGACTAGGCTTGCGCCCATTCCACAATTTGGATGGGGTTAAAGGAACATATTTGGAAGGAACCAAATTCAGAATGTAATTTGCAGTTTCTAAGGCATATCCCCAAAAGCTAAAAGACAAATCTGAATAACTTAACATTGATCTAACCATTTCCAAAAGAGTTCTATTTCTTCGTTTTGCCACACCATTTTATTGTGGTGTTCCTGGGGGAGAATATTGAGATGTAATGCCCGATTCTGATAAGTACTTAATGAATTCTGCCGAAAGGTATTCACCACCATGATCTGATCGTTTGGATATGTTTACCATGTCGCTTTTCCGTTTCTATCTTGAATTCTTTGAACCTCTCAAAGCATTCAGATTTGTGGCGCAACAAATAAATGTATCCATATTTTGAGTAGTCATCTGTGAAAGTCACAAAATACTCAAAAAACCCCTCTTGCTCGTATATTCATAGGACCGCACAAATCAGAATGAATTAATTCTAACTTATTACTGGCTCTATTTCCTTTGGAAGGGAAACGTCTCTTTGTCATTTTACCTTCTAAACAAGATTCACAGGTTGGTAGTGCCTCCACTTTCAATGAACTCAGAGGTCCATTAGAAACCAACCTTGAAATCCTATTTATTTTGATATGACATAGACGTAAGTGCCATAAGTAAGTTTGACTCAATTCAGAAATACGTTTTCTTTTATAAGAAATATCAATATTATTTAATTCATTATGGTGTAGCATGTCATGGGAGACTTCAAATACAAAGAGATGATGTATTTTAGGAGCACTATGGATGAATTGCTTATCATACTTAATAACAACACAATTATTTGCAAATAAAACATCATAACCAACATCCATTATTTTTGAAACTGAAAGCAAATTCCTTCTTATCGAAGGTACATACAGAACATCTTTTAAAAACAGAATTCTGGAACTACTAAAAGAAAAAGAGATATTTCCTATTGCTAGGACTGGTGTTGGTTCCCCATTCGCCTGAAAAATACAAACTTCATTCTCACTTAGCCGCCGCGTTTCCTGAAACACCTGCAAAGAAGTGCAGACATGGTCAGTGGCTCCTGAATCTACAGCCCATAATTGGGTAGAAACAGCTGCTAAAAAGGTTTCAACGACATTTAAACAAGAATTACCTTTGTTCTTCATTTTGGCTGGATAGTCAGGGCATTGCCTCTTGTGCTGACCAGGCTGCTTGCAGTGGTAGCACTTGCCCTTAGGCTTAGCCACACCACCTGTAGCACCTCCAGGTGACACAACCTTGCACGACTTCTTCTTCTTCTTTTGGGATTTAGCCGGTTTAGACAAAGAAGCGACATGTTTGCCCACCATGTATGCTACAGAGGGAGGAGGTTGCTGTTTGATAATGGATTCTGCCGCTGTCAGTTCATTCAACAATTTCGCAAGAGACAAATCCATCTTGTTCATATTATAATTCAAGAGAAACTGTTGAAAACTCTCCGGCAGAGTCTGTAGGTTCATCTCAACCTGAGATTCCTTATCAATAGCAGAGCCAAGTATCTCCAGCTAATTCAGATAACTCATCATGTTCAGCACATGATCCTTGACAGGTGATCCTTCAACCATTTTGGTGGTCAAGATAGCCTTCATGGCAGTCTGCTTGGCAGCACGATTTTGCTCTTCGAACATCTCTTTGAGAGATTCGAGCATATCGTAAGCAGTTTCATAGACTGATGTTGATGCTGCAAGACATTCGATATTGAGGCAAGAATGTAGCACCTTGCCATCTCATCAGCCTTGACCCATTTCTCATAGGCCTTAATCTCCTCATCAGTAGCATCTGCTGGTTTAATGGGGAATTCTTCAACCAACACATATTTGAAACCCTCAGATGTTAGAACAATATCAAGGTTTCATTTCCAGTCCACATAGCTAGGACCTTCCAGTTTGCTTTGGTTCAAGATAGAGGACAGAGGATTGAAGTGAGACATAGTTAATCTGAGAGATATTTAAAATAGATCATTAGTAACATGTTCTTTAAAAAATAAAAAAATAAAAAATAACAAAACAAGACACATATAATCATGCTAATGAACAATTAGAATCGATAGGGAAACTTAACTGTTCAAGCAAATATATGAGCAAGTTCATATATATAATACCACTTAAACAATACAAGTCCAACTCAGTTAGAAAGTAATTTGTGAAGTTTAGTCAGGTATATATATTGTATGTTGTTCATTGATTCAACATGCAACTTAGTTGGAAAGTTAAAACAAGTCATCAAATCAAAAGACAAACATAACAGTATCAAAATATACAAGTTTATCCGATGAGGAAGAAGACCTATGTCAACATATAAACTCTTATAATAGTTGTTAAAATCATTTATTAGAGGTAGGAATGAACCCTTACAACTCTGGAATACAAAACACTTTTTTTTTTAAACAACAAAAAAATGTTCATCAAAAGTACATCATGATATAAACAGATTTAATCAAATATGTATCAAAATCATGGACTCTTATTACATAATCAGTTATATGTAAGAAGACTCGTGATACCAATTGTTAGAATATGCACAGCGAAAGCATTTTTCAGAATCACAAACTTACATAAAAGCATAATAATGTAATCTAAATAATTTGTGAAACTCTAACCTTTTGTAGCTTTCACACAACTCGTTCAGGGACCGGGACTCCAGAATTGCAGTCTTCTACTAATTCCTGACCAACTTTCTTAATAAAGTCTTGTGTGGGCAAGAAATTTTCAGAAAAAAGATATTATTTCCTTGAGAACCACCACCCCTATTTATACTTTTCAGTACAAGGGAAAGGTTTGAAAGATAAAAATGTTTCTAGTTATAATTAATGGTCATTAATAGTCATTAAATATCTTTAGGTGTATTTGGACACTGTTAAGTGTATCCAATAACCATGATCAATAGTCATCAACAACCATTAAATACCATTAAGTGTATTTTGACATGGTTAAGAGTATCTAACAACCATGATCAATAGTTATCAATAACCACTAAATATCATTAAGTGTATTTAGAAAGTCATTAAACACTAAGGGTAATCAACAACCATTAACACCATTAATAGCCACTAATAACCATTAAACACTATTATTTGTTTCTTTCATCTTCTAAGGAAATAAAACATTGCTGTAATTTCTTTTTTCTTCTTTTAAGGAAAGAAAAAGTTTTTCTCTTTTAAACTAATAAAAGTCAAAAACAATTTATTCCTAAGCTGAAAAAAACATACTAATAGTCCTTTTCTTTTTCGAACTCGATCAATTAATCAGGCATAGTAGGGACCACAAATTTATTAGCAGAGGCTTCCAATTATAATATTTAATTCGTAAAAAACATGAATTAACCATATCATAATAAATCACAGATTGTACTACTAAAAATCTGCAACTGCATTCCTCTATTTAATTACAATTTTTTTTTCGTTACAACTTATTTAACTCCCCATGTTAGAATTACCGACACCAATCAATTAAATTAAACTTCTGAAAAATTTAATCCATTGATTAATTTAATCCTTTATCTTTATGCTTAAATTAATTCACGTGAAGGATATACATATATAATCCACCTGCAGGGTTTTCACGTGACTACTTATAAGCAACCATAAAGGGGTGTCTTCTTTCTCATATCCGAGATATGGTTCTATCAGCTAATTATTAATTCATGAATGTAATTTTTATTATCCAATCCATTAGGAATTTTTTTGACTCATCATAGAGTCTCACCTTTTAATAGATGAAAATAATAAAGCAAACAACACAGATCTTAATAACTACATCAAGATTAAGAGTATAAGCTCATGTATTGGACTAGAGATATTATTTATTGAAATTCAGAACCTAAATGCATATCTGAATTTGGTCCGTTCAATACATGCAAAATGTACTAACACAAGAAGTTGGAATTTTACCATTCCCATAATTAAGATTGAATTACTTTTAATCTTGTGGTACAATCATCAAGATGCTTGTCCAATTTCATCTTTGATTGTGAACATTTAATTTATGACTTATAAGAACCGACAATTTTAATCTTCCGCGTATGAGTTAAGGAACTCCATACCCAAAAATTGTATACTATATAAGCAATGGACACACATATAAACACAATGATCTATTCAAACAAAAACTTTATTGTAACAATTAACATAAAATGTAAAGTCTTTATGAAGGACTAAAATCAATACTATAACTCAACCATATGGTTAATAGTATATCCCAACATGAATATCTCACCAACAAAGGTTGTTTGGAACACAACACCTCTTGAAGCTTGGAATGGTAAGAAGCCTCGGGTAAGCCACTTAAGAATCTTTAGTTTTATAGCATATGCTATGGTTAATTTTCACTCTAAGCTTGATGAAATATCTAGAAAATGCATTTTGTTGGCTATAGTCTTCAATCCAAAGCATATCGTCTGTATAATCCCATAAGTGTCAAAGTGATTATAAATAGAAATGTTGTGTTAAATGAGGATGCAAGTTGGAACTTTAATTCTGAGAACATGATATCCAACATCCGATTGCTATCTACTGATGAAGAACATGCAGTAGATTCTGGAAATTCAACCAATTTTTTTCCTTTAAGTTCATCTGTTAGCTCATCAATTGCACCATCAACAACTTTTGCACCTGACGTGTCTTCTGTTGAGCCGATTCCACTTAGAAGATCAACAAGGGGAAATAAATTGAATCCTAAGTACTCTAATAGTGTAAATACTTCTTTTCAATTTGTTTTGCTTGTTTTAGATCATGTTTGTTATGAAGAAGCAATAGAACAATTTGAATGGAAGGATGCTATGACTGAAGAGATTCAAGCAATTGAAAGAAACTCTACATTGGAGTTAGTTGATGCACATGAAGGAAAGAATGTAATAGGGCTCAAATGGGTGTTTCGAACAAAGTACAATTATCATGGGAGCATTCAAAAGCATACAACTCGGCTCGTGAAAAAAGGATATTCACAACAACAAGGTATAGATTTTGAAGAAACTTTTTCTCCTGTTGCACGATTTGAAACAATGAGAGTTCTTTTGGCTTTAGCTGCACAATTATGTTTGCTCGTGTTCAATTTGATGTGAAGTCCGTTTTTTGAATGGTGATCTGGAAGAAGATGTTTATGTTTCACAACCTCAGGGCTTTGTTATTAATGGCAATGAGAACAAACTCTACAAGTTAGAAAAGCTCTTTACGGGCTGAAGCAAGCTCCACGTGCGTGGTATAGTAAAATTGAGTCATTCTTTCAGGATAGCATATTCACAAGAAGTGAAAATGAGCCAACTTTGTACTTGAAGAAACAAGGTAATGGAGAATTTTTGGTGGTTTGTCTCTATGTTGATGATATGATTTACTTTGGTTCCTCAAAGTCTTTAGTTAATGATTTTAAGTCCAGTATGATGAGAAACTTTGACATGTCTGACCTGGGCTTACTGAAATATTTCTTGGGGCTTGAGGTGATCCAAGATAAAGATGGAATTTTTATTTCTCAAATGAAATAAGTAGAGGATCTTCTGAAAAAATTCCATATGATGAACTGTGAAGCAGAAGCTACACCGATGAATATAAATGAAAAGTTGGAGCGTGCAGATAGAAATGAGAAAGCAAGTACAAAATTGTATAGAAGTTTAGTTGGTGGCTTGAATTATCTAATGCACACTAGACCTGGCAATGCACT
This sequence comes from Solanum tuberosum, assembly GCF_000226075.1. Taxonomy (NCBI): domain Eukaryota; kingdom Viridiplantae; phylum Streptophyta; class Magnoliopsida; order Solanales; family Solanaceae; genus Solanum; species Solanum tuberosum. The sequence continues at coordinate 190,227 of NW_006239390.1, read as the reverse complement.
TTTTGTTAGTGCTATGTCCAGATTATTGCAAAGCCCCACAAAGCAACATTTTGGTATTGTGAAACGAATTCTTCGTTATGTGGCTGAAACAGCTGACTTTGGTATATGGTATTCTAAAGCACCAAATTTCAAATTGGTTGGCTTTACTGACAGTGATTATGAGTCTTCTTGGATGACCAAAAAAGCACTTCTGGAAGTTGTTTCAAATTTTGTTTCAGAGCTGTGACATGAAGTTCAAGAAAGTAGGAGATAGTAGCTTTGTCGACATCTTAGGCAGATTATACAACAGTAAGTTTAGCAGCACGACAAGCTTTATGGCTCCACAAACTACTTGGAGATTTTAGTTACGAGCAAACGGAGTCTACTGAGATTTTTTCTGATAGTAAATCAGCAATTGCTATGGTTAAGAATCCCTCCTTTCATAGGAGAACTAAGCACATTGATGTGCAATATCACTTTATCCGAACTTTGGTAGCTAATGGAAGAATAGTGGTGAAATTCTGCAACATAAACGAGCAAGTAGCGAATATATTTACGATGTCTCTTCCTCAGGCTAAGCATGAATATTTCAGGTTGAAGTTGGGAGTGTGTGATTTTGAATCAAGGGGAAGTGTTAGTTGACGCATTCAAAAGTTCAATGCTATTAGTGGCAGCACTTTTAGGAGTCTTTAATATGTCCATTGTACAAGCTCCAGGAGTCCTAATTAGTTTATGTTAGTCAGTTAGTAGGTCATGCGTTAGTGATAAACTAGTGCCCTAATATTTCTCTATGTTTGTTCCCTTCCAAGTACTATTTAAAACTTATAACGCTGTATCTTGAAGCATAAGAAAAGATTAAGTATTTCACTCTGTTTCTTAATATCTTATTCGAGTAGTTGTTCCTCTCTTTTTCCAACAAGAAAGAGACAGATGATCACCAAATGACACACATACATTACATTTGCCCACATCAGCATGATCGTTGTTGTTCGTGTGATTTCAATTCAAAAAATTTAACAGTTATTCTTGTAACATACCGCACCTAGAAACAACTATAAAGAGTTTAAAATATGAAAATATTGATTTTTTGGAAAGAATAAAGAAATCTGGAAATTTTGTCTAAGTTAAAAAAGTGAGTTTTGGCCATTTTAAAAATACCATAACTCCTAGCTCATGAGGATTTAGGAGAGCTCTTGATATGGTTGGAAATACCTTGGAGATATCTTTCCAACGCCGCCGAGATTGCATGATTTCGACATCGTATGAGTGAGATATGCCTTTTGAAAGTTGGGCTGTTGGATTGAGGAAACTCCCAAACTGGATTTAGGGAAGGGCAAATTAGTCTTTTCTCTAATTAATTTCCTAATTTGATTTTAGGGATTTATTGGGGTAAAAACATGAGTTATTCAGTTTGGAGAATTGAGAAATACGCTTAGGGCTTGGAGAAGAGAGAAAAGAAGAAAGAAAGGGAGAAAAAAGGCAAGAATTCGTCAAGATCATCCAAGCTTGCGAGTGGAATTCGTCGGGGGTGATCCCTATTAAGGTATGTGAGATCTTTTCGTGTTGGGTTAGTTCACCCACACTCTCATCTTATTTCTATTCAGAGAATGGTGGTAGATTGAATGAAAAGTTAGGGAGTTCTTGAAGAACTTGTTGAAATTCGTTAAGTTCTTGTTGGTTGAATTGTTGATGCTTGGGGGTTGAGTTGATTTATGTTTCCGGGATGTTTTCGAGTTAGATTGGTAGTGTATTGAGGTTTCAATTGATCCTAAGTGTTTGGGGAAGGAACTAGGGAAATTGGAGGGATTAGAGATGAAAAACGGAGAAGAAAAATTGAGAACACCTGGGTAATGGCGATGGCGTGCCGTGCCAGCCAGCGCACCCCAAAGCAGCCTCTGAAGTTTTGGCCTT
>NW_006239390.1:185530-187614 GCF_000226075.1 Solanum tuberosum | reverse complement strand
GCTCATAGTGGTGGTTGTCGGTTAGAGAATCTCCCACAAAAGTTATATTACTTTTATATTTAAGGAAAGTTGAGTTTGTTATTGCTTTATCTTTAACGAACTAAGTTGTTTACACTGTTTTACAAGCTTTATATATATTGTATGTGTCTTATTTCTTTATATTGAGTTAAGTTGTTCTTGAGTTAAACAGAGCCAAGGTAAGTGTTCATTTGTACTCCTTTCAAGCTTAAGTTGTGGTTTAGGATTCCAACTAGCATACTCGTACATTCAATGAACTGATGCCAGTTGGCCTGCATCTTATTATGATGCAGACACAGGTAACCAGGATCAGCATCCAGTGCGCCATTGATCCAGTTGAGCACTCCAGAGTCAGTGGTGAGCCTCCTTACATTCCGGAGGACTCTTTTCTTTCGCTTTCCTAGTTTTTTTTCTTTATTAGGATGTTGTGGGGTCTGTCCCAACATCCATATCAGTATTATAGAGGCTTCATAGACAGTCAGACAGTTAGTATGGAGTCTCTCATCTATGTATTTGTAGATACTTTGTTTTGAGACATAAGTTGCCATTTTGGCTAAGATGTTATCATTCAAACTATTGTAATGAGTTTATTCTGTTGAGTTAAGTCTTCTGCTGAGTTAAGTAAGCTAGGCCAAGGGTCCGCTTGGGGCCAACGATGGTCTCCGAGTGCTGGCCACGTACAGGGTTTAGGCTCGGAGCATGACAAACTTGGTATCAGAGCACAAAGTTCAAGAGTCCTAGGGAGTCTGTGAAGCTGTGTCTGTAGGGTCCTAGTTATCGGTGTGAAGTGCGCCACATCTATAATTAGGAGGCTGCAACATTTAGGAAATTCTTCACTTCCTTCATATCGATTTCGTGCGTTAAAGTATATCTCTAAAAGTTTCCTTCTAATTCGTGCTTGTGCGTGTTTCATATAACCATGCCTCCACGAAGAGCAGCACGAGTTCGTCCAGCTAGGAGAAATGTTGAACCACAAGAGCAAGGGGTACCTAATGCACCAAACGTGCAACCTCAGGGCAAGGTCACTAATGCTAAATTCCATGAGGCTATCCGGATGCTGAGCCAAGCTATGACTAACCAGGTTGGGCAATCAAGAGGACCAAGGCAAGATGATGCTGACACTTCAAGGATTCGCGAATTCTTGAGAATGAATCCTCCTATTTTCACTGGTTCGGTCACCACTGAAGATCCAGAAAATTTTGTTGAGGAACTGAAGAAGGTTTTTGAGGTGATGCATGTTGCTGATGCAGGAAGGATTGAACTAGTTGCATATCAACTGAAGGATGTTGCTAGAACATGGTTCGATCAGTGGAAGGGGGTAGACCTGAGGATGCACCACCTGCTAGTTGGACTTGTTTTGAAAAAGCCTTCTTGGGCCGTTTCTTTCCCCGAGAACTGAAGGAGGCTAAGGTACGAGAGTTTCTTACACTGAAACAGGATTCCTTGAGCGTGCATGAGTATGGGTTGAAGTTCACCCAACTGTCCCGCTATGCTCCTGAAATGGTTAAGGACATGAGGAGCAGAATAAGCTTGTTTATTATTGGCTTGGGTCGTCTGTCAAGCAAAGAGGGCAGGGCAGCGATGCTGATAGGTGACATGGACATATCAAGGTTGATGGTTTATGTGCAGCAGGTTGAGGAAGAGAAGCTGAGAGACAGGGAAGAGTTCAGAAGTAAGAAAACGAAGACAAGGAATGATTCTGGGTAGAAGAAAGGCAATAGGAATCATTCGTCTTTTCAGCAGAAGCAAAATAGGCCTGCTCCATCATCTGCTAGTGCACCTACACCTCGAAACAAAGGCAGATATTATGGTCAGAATTCGCAGAACTTCAGATCTAAACCAGCGCAGTTCCAGGGTAGTGTGGCACAAGGAGGTAGTTGGGCTCCTGCATGTGTTAAGTGTGGGAGAACCCACCTAGGTAAGTGTCTTGATGGCTTGACAGGTTGTTTCAAGTGTGGACAAGAGGGACACTTCTTGAAAGAGTGTCCTAAGAATAAGCAAGGTAGTGGAAATCCAGGCAATAGAGCCCAGTCTTCATCAGTTGCTCCACCAGACAGGGCTGCACC
>NW_006239390.1:181084-185437 GCF_000226075.1 Solanum tuberosum | reverse complement strand
TTTCCATCAATCACAAGAGCACCATGGCTGATTTAGTTGAGTTAGACATGGTAGATTTTGATGTCATTCTTGGTATGGACTGGCTTCATGCCTGTTATGCCTCAGTTGATTGTAGAACTCGAGTTGTCAAGTTTCAGATTCCAAATGAGCCAGTCGTAGAGTGGAGTAGTAGTTCAGCTGTGCCTAAGGGTCGTTTCATTTCGTACCTTAAGGCGAGAAAGTTCGTTTCAAAGGGTTGTATCTATCACTTAGCCCGAATTAATGACTCAAGTGTTGAGGTACCTCCCATTCAGTTAGTTCATATAGTAAGAGAGTTTCCAGAAGTCTTTCCTAATGATCTACCCGGAGTCCCTCCTGAGAGAGAAATAGACTTCGGTATAGACATCATTCCAGATACTCGTCCTAACTCTATTCCACCATATAGAATGGCACCAGCAGAGTTGAAAGAGCAGTTGAAAGATCTCCTAGAGAAGGGTTTCATTCGACCAAGTGTCTCACCTTGGGGCACTCCGGTCTTGTTTGTGAGAAAGAAAGATGGTTCCCTTAGGATGTGTATAGATTACCGTCAATTAAATAAGGTTATTATCAAGAATAAGTATCCTCTTCCAAGGATAGATAATTTATTTGAACAACTTCAGGGTGCCACCTGTTTTTGAAAATTGATCTCAGATCAGGCTACCATCAGTTGAAAGTTAGGGAATGTAACATTCCAAAGACAGCACTCAGGACTAGATATGGTCATTATGAATTCTTGGTCATGTCCTTTGGTTTTACCAATGCACCAGCAGCGTTCATGGATCATATGAACAGAGTCTTCAAACCTTATTTAGATATGTTTGCCATCGTCTTCATTTATGTCATACTAATCTATTCAAGGAATGAAGAAGATCATGCTAGTCATCTTAGAATAGTTCTTCAGACCTTTGAAAGATAAGGAGTTGTATGCCAAGTTCTCTAAGTGTGAGTTTTTGCTTGAGTCTGTGGCATTCTTGGGCCATATTATTTCTGGTGATGGTATTTAGAGTTGATACTCAGAAAATTGAGGCAGTGCAGAATTCTCCTAGACCCACATCTCCAACTGATATTAGGAGTTTCTTGGGTTTAGCTGGCTATTATAGAAGGTTTGTAGAGGGGTTCTCGTCTATTTCGTCTCCTTTGACCAAGTTGACTCAGAAGACAGTGAAATTTCAATGGTCTGAAGCTTGTGAGAAGAGCTTTCAGGAATTGAAGAAGAGGTTGACTAGTGCTCTAGTATTGACCTTACTAGAAGGTACCCAAGGTTTTGTGGTGTATTGTGATGCATCTAGAGTTGGTTTGGGTTGCGTGTTAATGCAGAATGGCAAAGTTATAGCTTATGCCTCTAGACAATTGAAAGTTCATGAGAAGAACTACCCAACCCATGACTTAGAGTTGGCTGCTGTAGTATTCGCTTTGAAGATTTGGCGTCACTATTTGTATGTTGTTCATGTTGATGTATTCACTGATCACAAGAGCTTACAATAGGTGTTCACTCAGAAAGAGCTACAATAGGTGTTCACTCAGATAGAGGAGGTGGTTAGAATTACTCAAAGATTATGACATGAGTATTCTTTACCACCCAGGCAAGGCTAATGTTGTTGCTGATGCTTTAAGCAGGTTATCTATGGGTAGTATCACCCATGTTGAGGAAGAAAAGAGGGAGTTAGCCAAAGATGTGCACAGACTTACACGCTTGGGAGTCAGACTTATGGACTCCACAGAAGGAGGAATAGTGGTGATGAATGGGGCTGAATCATCACTAGTGTCAGAAGTGAAGGAAAAGCAAGACCTAGACCCCATTTTGCTCGACTTGAACGCAAATGTTCAAAAGCAAAGAGTATTAGCTTTTGAACAAGGGGGAGATGGTGTATTGAGATATCAAGGTAGATTGTGTGTACCAATGGTGGATGAACTCCAAGAGAGGATCATGGATGAAGTTCTTAGCTCCAGATATTCCATTCATCCAGGTTCCACAAAGATGTATCACGATCTGAGAGAAGTGTATTGGTGGAATGGCATGAAGAAGGGCATTGCAGAGTTTGTTGCTAAGTGTCCAAATTGCCAGCAAGTGAAAGTCGAGCACCGAAGGCCCGGTGGTTTGGCGCAGAATATAGAACTTCCAGAATGGAAGTGGGAGATAATTAATATTGATTTCATCACAGGTTTGCCAAGGTCTCGCAGACAACATGATTCTATTTGGGTGATTGTCGACAGAATGACAAAATCAGCCCACTTTTTGCCGGTAAAGACTACCCATTAGGCAGAAGATTATGCTAAGCTATACATTCAAGAAGTGGTAAGACTGCATGGAGTTCCGGTCTCCATTATTTCAGATAGAGGTGCAAAATGTACTGCACAATTCTGGAAATCTTTCCAGAAAGGTTTGGGTTCGAAGGTGAATTTAAGTACTGCCTTTATCCTCATACAGATGAGCAAGCAGAGCGCACTATTCAGACCTTAAAGGATATGTTGAGGGCTTGTGTGATGAATTTCAAGGAAATTGGGATGATCACCTACCTCTCATTGAGTTTGCTTACAACAACAGTTACCACTCCAGCATCAAAATGGCTCCATATGAAGCTCTTTATGGGAGAAGATGCATATCCCCTATTGGATGGTTTGAAGTTGGTGAAGCAGGGTTGATAGGACCAGATTTAGTTCATCAAGCTATGGAGAAAGTGAAAGTAATTCAAGAGAGATTGAAAATAGCACACAGTCATCAGAAATCCTACATTGATGTTAGGAGAAGGGTATTAGAGTTCGAAGTAGATGATTGGGTATATTTTAAAGTTTCACCCATGAAGGGTGTTATGAGGTTTGGTAAGAAAGGGAAGCTTAGTCCCCGGTATATTGGATCTTATCGCATAGCCAAGACGATTGGCAGTGTAGCTTATGAGTTGGAGCTACCACAGGAATTAGCGGCGGTTCATCCGGTATTTCACATCTCTATGTTGAAGAAGTGCATGGGAGATCCTTCATTGATAGTGCAAACTGAAAATGTTGAGATTAAGGATAATTTATCTTATGAGGAGATTCCAGTCTAGATTTTAGATCGTCAAGTTCACAAGTTGAGAACAAAAGAGGTCGTATCAGTCAAAGTCCTTTGGAGGAACCAATTTGTTGAAGAAGCTACTTGGGAAGCTGAAGAGAATATGAAGAAGAGATATCCACATCTCTTTGAATCCGGAGAAAATTCAGATCAAGGTACTAATCCTCTTCTTAGTACTATCTGAATTATGAGTATGCATGTTGTTACTGGCTTTTGTTTGTTGAGTGTTGAACTTGATGTTGCTACCCTTAGCTTAGTGAAATAAAGCTCATTCGAGGACGAATGTTCCCAAGGGGGAGATATTGGAACATCCCGCACCAAGAAACAACTATAAATAGTTTAAAATATGAAAATATTGTTTTTTTGGAAAGAATAAGGAATTCTCGAAATTTTATCTAAGTTAAGAAAGTGAGTTTTGGCCATTTTCAAACGACCATAACTCCTAGATCAGAAGGATTTAGGAGCAGATCTTGATATGGTTGGAAAGACCTTGAAGATATCTTTGCAACGCCACTGAGATTGCATGATTTCGACATCATATGAGTGAGATATGCCTTTCGAAAGTTGGGCTGTTGGATTGAGGAAAGTCCCAAACCGGATTTAGGGAAGGGCAAAGTAGTCTTTTCTCTAATTAATTTCTTAATTCGATTTCAGGGATTTATTGGGATAAAAACGTGACTTACTCAGTTTGGATTATTGATAAATACGCTTAGGGCTTGGAGAAGAGAGAAAAGAAGAAAGAAAGGGCGAAATAAGGCAAGAATTCGTCAAGATCATCCAAGCTTGCGAGTGGAATTCGTCGGGGGTGATCCCTATTAAGGTATGTGAGATCTTTTCGTGTTGGGTTAGTTCACCCACACTCTCATCTTATTTCTATTCAGAGAATGGTTGTTGATTGAATGAAAAGTTAGGGAGTTCTTGAAGAACTTTGTTGAAATTCGTTAAGTTCTTGTTGGTTGAATTGTTGATGCTTGGGGGTTGAGTTGATTTATGTTTCCGGGATGTTTTCGAGTTAGATTGGTTGTGTATTGAGGTTTCAATTTATCCTAAGTGTTTGGGGAAGGAACAAGGGAAGATTGGAGGGATTAGAGATGAAAAACAGAGAAGAAAAATCGAGAACACCTGAGTAACAGGGCTGGGGTGCCGTGCCAGCAAGCGCGCCCCAAAGTAGCCTTTGAAGTTTTGGCCTTGGGGCGCCGCGCCAGCCAGAGCGCCCCACAAACTTCTCTGAAGTATGGGGCCTGGCGCCCCACGCCTCTCAGAGCGCCAAGGACGCCAGTTCACCC
>NW_006239390.1:173215-180382 GCF_000226075.1 Solanum tuberosum | reverse complement strand
TTATCTTTAACGAACTAAGTTGTTTACACTATTTTACAAGTTTTATATATATTGCATGTGTCTTATTGCTTTTTATTGAGTTCAGTTGTTCATGAGTTAAATAGAGCCAAGGTAAGTGTTCATTTGTACTCCTTTCAAGCTGAAGTTGTGGTTTAGCATTCCAACTCGCATACTCATACATTCAATATACTGATTCCAGTTGTCCTGCATCTTATTATGATGCAGACACAGGTAACCAGGATCAGCATCCAGCGCGCCGTTGATCCAGTTGAGCACTCCAGAGTCTGTGGTAAGCCTCATTTCATTCCGAAGGACTCTTTTATTTCGCTTTCCTAGTTTTTTTTCTTTATTAGGATTTTGTGGGGTCTGTCCCAACCTCTATCTTAATATTATAGAGGATTCATAGACAGTCAAACAGTTAGTATTGAGTCTCTCATCTATGTATTTGCAGATACTTTATTTTGAGACATAAGTTGCCATTTTGGGTAAGATGTTATCATTGAAACTATTGTAATGAGTTTATTCTGTTGAGTTAAGTCTTCCGCTGAGTTAAGTAAGCTAGGCCAAGGGTCCGCTTGGGGTCAGCGATGGTCTCCGAGTGCCGGCCATGTCCAGGGTGTAGGCTCGGGGAGTGACAATTGTTTCTATATTCTTGAAGGCATAGGAATATGTTTTTTCACTTGGTGAAGAGAGTAGAACACAAATATTTGCTCCGAACAGAGTTGAAAGCTTGTCAGCTTTTTTTTAACAAGAAGGTAATTTTCCTTTGCGAGAAAGTTGAAGTGCACACTTCTTTTGAATCAATCAACCCCATTTCAATCTTTTGCTTACCTCTGCTAATCCTTTTTTTCCAATGCTAAAGAAAATAATTAAGGAAGAAAATTAGAAGTTGTTTTGGTTGAATAAGCCTGAATGCCTGAACAACTTCGAGAGGAACGCAAGGGTAATTTATAGTAGGTGCAAGATTGATTCTATTTGTCACTTTTACTGTCATATTATTTAAAGTTTTTATATTATGAGTCTATTTGTTATGTGTATTGTCACATTATTTAATGTTTTCATATTATGAGTCTATTTTTCATATGTATTATCACATTATTGAATATATTTGTACTGTAAGTCTATCTATCATGAGTATTTTCACGTTAATTTAATATTTCAATATTATGTGTATCTATTACTATATATATATATATATATATATATATTGTTATATTGGAAAGAGAGACTTGAAACAACATAAAGTTATCTATGTGTGATATATATATCACTGGTTGACAAAATCAATCCAAATGGTTCTTTCGCGCCACTTAAAGCCAGACTTGTGGCTAAAGACTATGCTCAGACTTATGGGCTGGATTATTCCGACACTTTCTCTCCGGTAGCCAAGCTCACATTTGTCCACTTTTTTATTTCATTGACTGCTTCTCAAGATTGGCCTTTACATTAGTTGGATATCAAGAATGTGTTTATTCACGGTAATCTCCATGAAGAGGTATATATATTAAACAACCACCTGAAGTTGTTGCTCAATGGAAGTACAGAGAAGTTATTCATCTAAGGAAATCTTTATATGGTCAAAGTCGTTGTGCTTGGTTTGGAAAATTTAGCAAAGTAATTCAACTATCTCACTATGACCCATCCAAGTTTTGCCTATGAGGTTAGTATTGTCAGACAATTCATGTTTGTACCAACAGTCAAACACTACGCAACCTTGAAACAAATCTTGTGCTATTTGATAGGAGCTCCTGGCCTTAGCATATTGTATAGTGATTACGAGGCTACTCGTGCTGAGTGTTTTGTAGATGCTGGGCTAGATCAAGAATGACAGAAGATCTACTACTAGATATTTGTATATTTGTTGGTGGAAATTTGGTATCTTGGAAGAGTAAGAAACAAAATGTTGTATCTCGATCTAGTACAAAATCCGAGTATAGAGCTATGGCTCAATCCACCTGTGAAATACTATGGATACATCACCTTTTAACTGAGATTGGTTTGGAGCTTTCTTCTCTAGCAAAACTTTGGTGTGATAATCAAATTGCTCTGCACATTGCCTCAAATCCAGTGTACCATGAACAAACAAAACATATTGAAGTTGACTGTAACTTTATCCATGAGAAGATTTAAGAGAACACATTTTTCACTTGATATGTGAAGACTGGGGAGAAATTGGGTGATATATTTACGAAGGCTTTAAGTAGACATCATGAGGAATATCTTTTTAACAAGTCGGGCATGATTAATATCTATGCTCCAACTTTAGGGGGAGTGTTGCAGAATGTACATAGACAAGTCTACATATATTATACATTGCACTATCATAGGTAGAGATATTTATTGATTGCAGTATCATATGTAGAGATATTTAGGATTTTTTTTTATTTCCTTACATATATTTACTTCTACACCTACAAGTAACTGTTATTGTTGCAATAATACAACAAGAAAATATGTCCATTGTCTTTGTGTTTTACACTTAAACAACATGGTGTTTTCATTTGCGAGAAAGTAGCAGCACACACTTCTTTTGATTCAATCAACTCCATTTCAATCTTTTGCTTACCTTTGTTGGTCCTCTTTTTCATTGCAAAAGAAAATAATTAAAGAAGAAAATAAGAAGATTTTTAGGTTGAATAAGCCTGAATGCCTGAGAAACTTTGAAGGAACGCTAGGGTAATTCATAGTAGGTGCAAGAGTCTATTTGTCATGTGTATTGTCACAATATTTAATGTTTTCATATTATGAGTCTACTAGTTCTAGGAACATGCTTTGCACGTTTATCCCAAAAACATAATTTAAACATATTGTAAATGATAAATTTGGTACACTATATGATAGGACAAAATTACCATAAAATAAAAGATTGTAATATAGAACAGAATGGAATTTGACTAATTCATGATTCAACTAAAAACTTGAAGAACAAATCGGTGTCTGATTTCACTGCTTCATTAAAATGCACTATAATAAACTCTATAGTTTTTTGTTTCGCATAACAAAGAACAAAATGTGTTCTCATAAAATTTTGATAGGATATGAAAAAACTTCACTGTATTAGTTAATGGTTTGAGGAAAAAATGAACAAACAAAATAAAAGTAGAAGCGACAGACGAGCATAAATTGTTACATACCTATTGAATTTTTATCATCCAATGATGAAAGAATGACGCATTCTTGATAATAATTTATATAAGATGTTTAATGAGCAAAATTCAATATAAATTCATCATTAGTGTTAATGTCACTCCCTCTGTCCAACAAAAATTGTCCAATATTGACTTGACACACCCCTTAAGAAATAATAAATAATAGGGGTAATATTACTATTGTATCCTTTGACTCTATTAGATTTAATGCTTTAAAAAATGTGTTAGATGATAAATATTATTTAATAGAAAGGGTAAAATAGACACAAAAGGTAAATTATCTCTTGATTTTCTAAATTGGACAATACTTTTTAGTATATTGGACAACTATTGTTGGACGGAGGGAGTACTAGATGGTGGGAAAAAAAGGTTTGACAACATTTAGAAATTATTTAATATTTAATAGAATTTCATTTAGTTACATAACTATTAATTTTTCTTTAATTAATTGTCTATATTCATCAGAAATGTGAGATGTTTTGCATGTTATTAACAAATATCATTCTTATTATTAGGGTAAACTAAATACATGATTGGAAGAAATATGTTAAAGGAAAAATTCAACTTGCAATAAAATGATTTTATTCAAAAGTTAACCAATAAATTAACCATATTCATTCTCAATTATTTTTTTATATATTAATCATATGTTATTAACTGGTCACTGTGTAACTTACAAAATGAATATGGTCAATTTATGTCTCTTTAGCTTGCAATTAAGTTAGGAGGTGAAAAGAAAGTGAAATATTTTTAATAATTAATATTTAACTTATTCGATATTTCATAATATTTTGAATTAGAATAGGGGTAAAATGACATTTCAACTTGTAACTTTGTGGCTTCCTACTTTTATTATAATATGATTTTGTTATGTGTATTGTCACATTATTTAAATGTTTTCACATTACAAGTCTATTTATCACGTGTATTGTCATATTATTTAATGTTTTCGTATTACGAGTCTATATGTCATTAGTATTTTTACATTTATTTAATATTTCATAATATGTGAATCTATTACTAGATTTACATAAATATTGCTATATTGGGAGGAGATCCTTGAAACAACATAAAGTTATCTATGTTTGTAACGACCCAGACCGTCGTGATTGACACCTACACAAACCCTCCGGTGGGAGAACCACTACTACAACCCAAACCAAGCAACTAAACCAAAAAATAAAGCATTTAAGTTACGGAAGCAAGTTAAATAGCTAAAGACTGAACGTCCCCATAAACTTCCAAAAGATCTAACAACTAAACAATGCGGAAAATACACCTAGAACCTGAAAGTCAATGTACCAAATCATCTAAAGTTCAACAAGTTTAAACAAGAAGGGTTACAACCCCAAACTAATGAACAAATAACTAGTTAGAAAATCTACGTCCTAAATGTGGACGTAGACAAAAAGAGAACTCATAGAAGCCTAGAAGAATTGGCTCACCATTGAATTCGAACGACGATCACTGATCTTGTAAGCGAGGTCTGTCAATAGCCGCTTGAAGATGCCCTATACTCAACAAAGAAAGAACAATTGCAAGAATCAGTACACAACCATAGTGTACTGGTAGGATAACGCGGCTATCCCACTAAGTGCAACATATATAACTTATTACAACAATACAATAACATGCATACACCGAACATATACAATATCATCAATATTTACGAAGAACGAACGATTTCACATTTCTCAAGATACACAATTATATCAAATCATTGGTCCTCTTATGGACCCCAAACCCAAACTGTTAGCATACCGGAATGTGGTACCCGATCCAATGATTGTGCCAGAACGTTGCAACCGATCCCATAATTATGCCGGAACGTCGCAACCGATCCAAGTTAGTGTGTCGGAACGCAACACCCGATCCATTCAACAAGCCACAACCATAATCACAAAGTACAATTCTCATAATCATACAATCAAGTCATGATTCATGGAATTAATCATTCATATATCCTTATTTACAATTAATGTGATCAATAATAGCAACATTCACATACAAACATATATCATAATGAAGCAAGAACAAACATACATCACACAATCATAGAATCACAATCATCACCTACCTCGAAACAAGCTTGAAACACTAAGAAACTTGATCCTTCCCTTTCCGGATACGTTCCGCTTGTTCTTGGTTTAGAAACCATAAATATAATATAGGAATCAATAAACAATCACTAATTACCTAAATTACTAACAATTCTATAGACCCTAGATCAAACCCATGGTCTCAATCTCCCAATTAGGGTTGTTTCCACCATAGATTCCAGATCAAAACCCTCTGCCATCAATATTTACCCATTAAATTACGTTCTACGGATCAAACAATGGATTCGGGGAGTTAAAATCTTACCTTTACCCTCAAGAATGGTGGAAAGCTTCCAAGAATCGCATGGGGTTCGTTCCGTAGCTCTTAAAATCGAAATGTGCAGAATAAAGTCATTTTAGGTTTATTTACGAACTTAAGACGCGTCTGGTTCGCCACAGCGGCACCCACCCCGCTACAGCGGCCCTGCTAGAGAGACCAAAACCACCATCAAACCGGCTTGCACGAAATAGTGAGCTATTTTAATAATTCCAAGACCCCCATTTCACAACACACCTTTAACCAACGATGCTCAGAAAATACCGTTCACGCTAAGATTGATTTCAGGTGTTCTACTCACCCGAATTCAATTTCGTAAAGTCTTACGGATTCCTTAACGACTTATCTAACCACTCATGTAATCAAATTCATAATTAGACAACCAAACTGCTACCAGATTTCCCTAGACCACACAGACTCCAATTTCGTCCAAATCTGGACTAGGTTGGGAAATGTTTAGTTACTACGAAAAAGTTTTTCGGTCCAAAATTTTTCCCCGTTGGCTTTACTATAATGACGGGAACATGTCGTTACAATAGATACCAATTTACCCATCACTCGTCCCCGAGTGCCAAACTTAGGAAAATAAGCTAAAGAAGGAATAGAGTAGTACCTGAATCGATGAACAATTAGGGATACTTGTCTCGCATGTTCCTCTCGGTCTCCCAAGTAGCTTTCCCAACTGGATGATGCTTCCATTGAACTTTCACGGACCTAATCTCTTTGGTCCTCAGCTTACACACATCACGATAAAGAATTGCAATCAGTTCCTCCTCATATTAGAGGTCTTTTGTCTAACACAATGGAGTCTCACTTAATGATGTAATCCATGATATCTCTTCAACATGGACACATGAAATACCAAATGAACTCCCGATAGGTTAGGAGGTAAGGCCAGTCTAGACGCTACCAGTCCTACATATTCAAGAACCTCAAAGGGACCAATGTATCGCGGACTTAGTTTGCTCTTCTTGCCAAATCTCATCACCCCTTTCATGGGTGATACCTTAAGAAGAACATTCTCACCGGTTTGAAATGACATGTCTCTTACCTTATGATCCGCATACTTCTTCTGTCTACTCTAGGATGCTAGAAGCTTAGTTTGAATACTCATCACCTTATCTTGAGCATCCTTCACTAAATCAACCACCAATGGTTACACATCTCCAGCCTCAAACCACCCTATGGGTGATCTATATCTCCACCCATAAAGCGCCTCAAATGGTGCCACATCAATGCTGGAGTGATAACTATATTATAGGAGAACCTATACAAATGTATGAATTTTTCCCAATTTCCTCCAAAATTAATCACACATGCCCTCAACATGTCTTTCCTCTCGGTCTCCCAAGTAGCTTTCCCAACTGGATGATGCTTCCATTGAACTTTCACGGACCTAATCTCTTTGGTCCTCAGCTTACACACATCACGATAAAGAATTGCAATCAGTTCCTCCTCATATTAGAGGTCTTTTGTCTAACACAATGGAGTCTCACTTAATGATGTAATCCATGATATCTCTTCAACATGGACACATGAAATACCAAATGAACTCCCGATAGGTTAGGAGGTAAGGCCAGTCTAGACGCTACCAGTCCTACATATTCAAGAACCTCAAAGGGACCAATGTATCGCGGACTTA
>NW_006239390.1:151301-173038 GCF_000226075.1 Solanum tuberosum | reverse complement strand
TGCTAAAAGCTTAGCTTGAATACTCCTCACCTTATCTTGAGCATCCTTCACTAAATCAACCACCAATGGTTACACATCTCCAGCCTCAAACCACCCTATGGGTGATCTATATCTCCACCCATAAAGCGCCTCAAATGGTGCCACATCAATGCTGGAGTGATAACTATATTATAGGAGAACCTATACAAATGTATGAATTTTTCCCAATTTCCTCCAAAATTAATCACACATGCCCTCAACATGTCTTCTAACACTTTAATAGTCTTCTCTGACTGCCCGTTTGTCAGTGGGTAGAAGGTTGTACTAAAAGTGGGTTGTGTGCCCAATTTATCATGTAACTTCCTTCAAAACATGGAAGTGAATTGGGTGCCACAGTTTGAGATGATAGAAAGGGGCACCCCATGCAACCTCACTATCTCTTTCACATAAACTTTAGCCAATTGTTCAGCGTTATAATCTATTCTTACCAGAATAAATGGGCTGACTTAGTCAATCTATCAACCACTACCCAAATAGAATCAAAAGTTTTGGGAAGTCCAACCACGAAATCCATGGCTATCATTTCCCACTTCCATTCCGGAATAGGCATTCGTTGAAGCAAACCTGCAGACCTTTGGTGTTCATATTTTACTTGTTGACAATTTTGACACTTAGCCACAAACTCCACTATATCCTTCTTTATGCCCGGCCACCAATAAATTCACTTCAAATCTCGAAACATCTTGCTCCCACCCGGATTAATGGAATATCGCGAACCATGAGATTCTGCCAACAATTTCTGAATCAAGTCATCAACTAGAGGAACATAAATTCTTCCTTTAAAACTGAGCACACCTTCCGCATCAAGAGTGGTCTCTAGTGCCTCCAATCGCTGTCTTCTTCTTAAGTTCATTCAAATTCTCATCCTCAAATTGCTTGGCCTTGATCTCTTTAATGAATGTGGCCCTCACTTCAATGCTCGCTAACACCCCACCTCTTTATGAGATGCCTAACTGCATGAACTTAGACTCCAATGTCTGGATTTCCTTAGCCAAAGGTCGCTTGGTTACACTTAAGCAAGCTAAACTACCCATACTCACCGCTTTTCGACTCAAAGCGTCTACCACCACATTAGCCTCACCTCAATGGTATTGAATGGTGAAATCATAATCTTTAAGTAACTCCATGCGCCTACGCTGTCTCAAATTCAGATCATTTTGAGTGAACACATGCTACAAACTACAATGATCAGTAAATACCTCTCACTTAACACCATAGAGGTAATGTCGCCAGATCTTAAGAGCAAATACTACCGCTGTCAACTCTAAATCATGTTTTGGATAATTCCTCTCATGCACCTTCAATTGACGCGAGGCATAAGCTATAACATTCTTATCATGCATCAACACATTACCCAAACCAGAATGTGAAGCATCACAATAAACAATAAAATCCTTACCTTCAACCGGTAATGCTAGGATGGGGTGCAGTGGTCAAAAGAGTCTTGAGCTTTTGGAAGCTCTCCTCACATTTTTCAGTCCATTCAAATGGTAACTCCTTTTTGGTCAAATTAGTCAAGTGAGTGGCAATAGAAGCAAAGTTCTTCACAAATTAACGATAGTAGCTAGCGAGCCCACAAAACTCCTAAGTTCAGTCACAGAACTTGGTCGAACCCAATTTTTAACCGCCTCAATATTTTGAGGATCTACCATTACCCCTTCTTTCGAAACTACATGTCCCAAAAATGCAACAGAAGTCAACCAAACCTCACACTTAGAAAATTTAGCATACAACCTTTGTTTCCCAAGAACACCCAGAATAATACGAAGATGGTCGGCATGCTCTTCCTCACTTTTCGAATAGACCAAAATATCATCAATAAAGACAATGACGAAAGAATCAAGAAATGGCTTGAACACCTTATTCATTAAAGTGATGAAAGTTGCAGGCGCATTAGTCAAATCAAAAGACATAACTAGGAACTCATAGTGCCCATAACGAGTTCTAAACGCCATCTGGGGCACATCCTCAGGCCTAATATTTAATTGATGGTAACCAGACTTTAGATCAATTTTAGAAAAAACTGATGCACTTTGCAATTGGCCAAAAAGATCATCTATTCGAGGCAAAGGGTACTTGTTTTTAATAGTGACCCTATTCAATTGCCGGTAATCTATACACATTCTCATACTACCATCCTTTTCTTAACAAACAAAACTGGAGCACCACATGGGGAAGCACTAGAACGGATAAATCCTTTATCAAGAAGCTATTGGATTTGAGCCTTAAGCTCTCTTAATTCTGCTGGAGCCATGCGATATGGAAGGATAGAAATGGGACGAGTGCTAGGTTCTAAATCAATGCAGAAGTTTATATCTTTATCCGGAGGAATACCAGGCAACTCATTAGGAAACACTTCTCTAAATTCTGACACCACATGAATAGACTCAATAGATGGAGTCTCAACCTCAACATCTTTAATATGAGCCAAATAAGCCAAACAACCCTGCTCTACCAGTTTCCTAGTCCGAATGGAGGATATGATATTTGCTTGATTAGGCTTGTACACCCCTTCCCACTCTAATATTTCCCTTTTCGGAATTTCTAGAGTTACACACTTAGTATTACAATTTAACACAACATAATAGGGGGACAACCAAGTCATGCCTAAGATTATATCAAAGTTAGTCATATCCAAAATCACCAAATTAGCCCAAGTCTAAAAACCCATAAACAAAGTAGGACAAACATGATAGACATAGGTGACTATGACTGACTCTCCAACTGCGGTAGAAACATGGATAGGGGCATCAAGTACATCACAAATCATATCAAACTCTAAGGCAAAACGCACAAATACATAAGAATAAGTAGAACTCAGATCAAATAACACATTAGCCATCCGATCACAAACAAGAATAGTACCTGTGATCACTGCGTCAAATGCCTCTGCCTCATTCTTGCCCGGAAAGGCATAACACTGAGTCCTATTATCTTAACGAACCACTTCCCTGCCTGGTTGCACATTACCTCTGCCTGCATTACCATTTCCTCTACCTCCAAGGCGTCACTGATTACCTCTTCGCGCACCTTGTGGACTCCCTCGACTATTATTACCATTTCCCGTGGGTACCACTACACTAGTCTGCTGCTGTGCGAACTCAAGCATACGTGGGTAAGGACAATCTATCTTCATATGCCCAGGTTCTCCACAATTGTAACATGTACGATAAAAAATGGGTATGCTGCCCGCTGAAGTTGTGACTCCCTGGCTATCCTGAATTAAATTAGGAGGTGGAGTTCCCAAGTAATTACATGTAGAGGCGAGCATAGCGGACTGAATTGGCTTGGCTGCATGCGTTGGCCTTCCGGACCCCCTGGAGTAAGAACATTGAAAGTTACCTGAGTTCTTGGCCCTTTTAGCCAATGCCTTAGCGTGACTGTCTCGCCTCACCCCCTTCATTTTCTTAACAAAGTCTATTACCTCATTAAAGCTCCTCCCTACAGAGGTCATATGAACAGATGATACTTGCAACTCAGAATTTAGTCTCCTAATAAATAAACAGATCCTCTCCTCCTCAGTAGTCACCATTTGAGTAGCATATATAGACAAAGCATGGAACTTGACCTCATAAGCAACCACAGTTATGCCACCTTGCTGCAAAGCCATGAACTCATCCTTCTTGCGATCCCTCAAAGTATGAGGCACATATTTCTCTAGAAACAGAGCATGAAATTGGGTCAAAGTAGGTGGAGGTAAAGTTTAAGATCTACATTCCATATAAGCTCTCCACCACTGCTTAGCTTTACCTTGAAGTTGAAAAGTCACGAACTCAACCCCATGCTAATGGACAATTCCCAACTTATGAAGCCTCTCATAGTAGTCTAAGATAAACTAATAAGCATCTTCATTCTCAGAACCAAGAAACACAGAAGGTTTTAGCTTCAAAAACTTAGTCAAAATTTCATGCTCATTACCAGTCATAATAGAACCCAACAAAGGACAGAAAAAAGCATCATTACCTCCCATTCCACCTGTCTTGGGGGTAGTGTTAGCAATAGGAGGACGGACGAGAGACTGAGCTACTTGAACATAAGGAAGCACTCCAGGACCAACCAACCTCTTCAAGAACAACATAATCTGCTAAGACAACACTGGATCTAAGGGAGGAATACCTGTAGTCTCAGCCTGTATCTCTTCCTCTTGTCCCACATCATCAACATTTTCAACGTTCTCAATATCAACATTCTTCTCTATCTCTTCATGATGCGCATGCGGGTTCTTATTCATAGGAGCATTCTCTATAGGAACTCCATTCCCAGCAGGCGCTACTCTTCCACGACCTCTACCCCTAGCTCTTCCTCTACCCCTGCCTCGACCGCGACCTTTCGCTGCAGATTCCTCAGCTGGAGCATTAACGGGAGCTACAAGTCTGACGCTGTTGAACCTATTATTAACCATCTGCGGATAAAAGAGTGAAGGAGGTTAGACACCAATTTGAATCGACAGATACCAATTGGAATCAAGTTATAGCACGAAAGGAGACAAGGAAAAACAGAGAGATTTCCTAAAGTCCTATAGCCTCTCGAAGAAAAGTAAAGGCGTCCCCGTACCATTCCACAAGACTTTACTAGACTCATTTTGGTACATCGAGATCAATGAACCTAGGCTCTGATAACAACTTTGTCATGACCTAGACCATCGTGATTGGCACCCACACTAGCCCTCCGGTGGGAGAACCACTACTACAACCCAAACTAAGCAACTAAACAAAAAACTAAAGAATTTTAGTTACGGAAGCTAGTTAAATAGCTAAAGTTTGAAGTCCCCATAAACTTTCAAAAGATCTAACAACTAAACAATGTGGAAAATACACCTAGAACCTGTAAGTCAATGTACCAAAACATCTAAAGTTCAACAAGTCTAAACAAGAAGGGTTACAACCCCAAACTAATGAACTAATAACTAGCTAGAAAATCTACATCCGAAATATGGATGTAGACAGAAACAGAACTCATGGCAGCCTGGAAGAATTGGCTTACCCTTGAATTTGAATGACGATCACTGATCTTCTAAGCGAGGTCTACTTATAACCGCTAGAAAATGCTCAGTACTCAACACAGAAAGAGAAAGTGCAGAATTAGTACACAACCATAGTGTATTGGTAGGATCACGAGGCAATCAAACTAAGTGCAACATATATAAGTCATTACAACAATACAATAACATGCATATACCAAATATATACAATATCATTAACATTTACGAACAAGGAACAGTTTCATATTTCTCAAGATACACGATTATACCAAATTATTGGTCCTCTCATGGAATCCAAACACATATTGTTAGCATACCGGAATGTGGTACCCGATCCAATGATTATACCGAAACGTGGCAACCGATCCCATAATTATACCATAATGTGAAAACCGATCCAAGTTAGTGTGTCAGAACGCAACACCCGATCCATTCAACAAGCCACAACCACATTCACAAAGTACATTCTCATAATCATAGAATCAAGTCATAATTCATGGCATTCATCATTCATATATCCTCATTTACAATTAATGTGATCAATAATGCAACATTCGCATACAAACATGAATCATAATGAAGCAAGAACAAACATACATCACACAATCATAGAATCACAACCATCACCTACCTCGAAACAATCTTGCAACCCTAAGAAACTTGATCCTTCCCTTTCCAGATTTGGTCTTCTTGTTCTTGGTCTACAAATAATCAATATAATACGGGAATCAATAAACAATCACTAATTACCCGAATTACTAACAATTATATGAACCCTAGAACAAACTCATGATCTTAATCTCCCAATTAGGGTTGTTTCCATTATAGATTCTAGATCAAAACCCTCCCACATCAATATTTACCTATTAGATTACGTTCTACGGATCGAAAAATATATTTGGGGAGTTAAAATCTTACCTTTAGCCTCAAGAATGGTGGAAAGCTATCAAGAATCGCCTGGGGTTCATTCCTTAGCTCTAAAAACTGAAAAGTGCAGAGTAAAGTCATTTTGGGGTTTATTTACGACCTTAAGTCGCGTCTGGCCCGCCACTGCGACACCCACCCCGCTACAGCCGCCCCGCCAGAGCGACCAAAACCACCGCCAAAGCGGCTTGCATGAAATAGTGAGCTATTTTGATAATTCCAAGACCCCCATTTCACAACACACCTTTAACCAACGATGATTAGAAAATACCGTTCACAGTAAGATCGATTTTGGGAGTTCTATTCACCTGAATTCAATTTTGTAAAGTCGTACTGATTCCTTAACGATTTATCTAACCACTCATGTAATAAAATTCATAATTAGACCACCCAACTGCTACCATAATTCCCTTGACCTCACAGACTCTGATTTTTTCCAAATCTGGACTAGGTTGGGAAATCTCGAGTTACTACGAAAAAGATTTTTGGCCCAAAATTTTCCCCCGTTGACTTTTCTATAACTATGAGAACAGGTCGTTACAATGTTTGACTTATATGTCACCGGTTTGAGCAATGAAGAAGTCACTAATTTTTGCACTAGGGTAGACTATTTACATCACACCCCTTGGTGTCAGACCATTCCTTGAAAGACTTTCTTATGGGGAAAAAAAAATCAAGACCACTATATTTGGGGGACAACTTGTGAAATTTTCTGAAGTTCGATGTCAAATTTGATCCTTTTTTCTTTAATTAATGACCTTTTAAAAAAAATCTCTTACATGTTTTACGTACCTTTCAGGAAACAGTCTAATGATCCCATTCGAGTAACCTGATAATCGTATGAGAAATGTCTGACTACGATCTAAAATTATGTAAGTTATTGCAAACATCAGACAATAGCATATTATGTTGTATCTAAGGTTTAGAAATATATGAGCAGACACTATAGACAATCCAATATTATCTGGGAGGATAATTTCTCAAGGGTTACATTTTGGGCAAAGTTCACATAAGGACAAAACGTAGATGGTAATCTATTTTCTAAATCACTCAAATAAATAAGAAAAAATGACATAACTAGCCGTTTATCAAAATAATGACCCACAAATATATACTCTCACCGGTTTCATTCCATCAAACGTGAAAGAAGAAGCCTACAAAGTTAACCACACAACATGAGTAAAGACTCGAGAGCTAATAGAGATAGGCCCTCCTCTGATATTCAATCTGAATACCGCGAGGCACATCAGGAAAAAGATTACCCAGGAAGAACTTACTTTTGGAAGTTGCGGATTCCATTTAGGAAGTTGAGTACTGATGACTATTCTCTATCCATTGTGAAATTGATCAAAGTTAATTTTCAAATTATTTTCTAAGGTTAGTGATTAATAAATTAGGCCTATGATTGGAATATGTGGATTCTCAAATTTTGTCTGTTTTTCTGTACTTGTATTTGCAAGAAAAGATCCGCTGATACTTGTGCAAATGATTCAACAATCAGGATCAAAAGTTGGATTTTCCCATTTAGTTACTTGACCGTGTAAAAAATTCTACACCATCGATGGATATTAGTTAAACTCATATTTTTATCCACACTTCACATAAGATAACAATCTTGGAATTATTATCCGGAATTTAAATGCCAAAATGACACATTTTTCCTATTTTATAAGTCTTCTCTGAAATAAGTTTAAAATTTAAAAATACTAATAATTTTCTCTGATTCCCGCTCAAAGTTGGAATAGAAAACCTAATTTGTGTCTTTATAAGGTGTTACTTCCTCTCACTTTTTCAGTGTTTTATTTTCGGAAAAATTGTATCCTTCCTTGATTTCTTCGATGTCTGATCAAAGGCCTTTGCTTAGCATGACGAAGACCTTCTTTTACAATTTCTTTCCATCAAAAGTTGAAGAAGAAGCTTGCAAAGTCAACAACACTCCACATGTAGTGACTCGAGAACTAGTGGAGATAAGGGACTTGTACCGTGCCCCAAAAATAGATCTCTAAAACCCATGGCAGATTAAGAAAAAGATTACCCATGACGAGATCGTTGTTGGAATGCTGATGATTCCATTTTTTGAGATGTTTGAGTACATCCTTCGATACTTGACTTCGGACATGGCCAAAATTTTGGAGAACGGCTGCAGTGTGTGTGTTGACATGTGGGATCTAACTGAGTGGAATGCCCCTAAGAAGTATGAAGGTTGAAGTGTTTGGGTAAGGAAGGTGTACATTGATGATTTTGCTCTTTGGTGCATCGAATTGTTCAAGGATCACTGATTGGGCGATAGTGATGAAATTGGGCTTTATCGGGATCCTAGATTTTCCTGTTTAGTATTCAAATTGCTTTCTCAGGTTGGCTCTTAGTGGAAATGTCCAATAATTTAGGACAAAAAACAACATAATATCATAGTCTTTGGTTTAGTATTACTCTTTCATATAATTGTAATAGCTGAAGACATAATTATGAAATTGGAATTCTTGAAGTTCCCAATTTAGTCTGCGCAATTACCTTTTTGTACTTGTGTTTTCATTCCCTATTATTATAATGTTCTTTTAAGTTTGTGTAATAGTTTAGATAGTTGTGATGTTCTTTGTCAACCTAGAAATAAGCTTAATGTGAGAAATAGTTGATATACTCACAAAATATTCCTCGAAATAAGGATCTAACATGACCTAATTAAGGACCTCATTTTGGCACACCCTCAATGGTACAAGATTACCCTTTAATCATCATAGCAAAATCTTTAAATTGATGGATTTCGTACAGTACTGTCCAGTAAATAAGATATCTATAGAAAATAAGAGTACAAAGTATTAGGGCATGTTTGAATAAAGGAATGTGATTTCTAAATTGAACAAAGATGTATTAAGTTAAGAAAACTAATTTTGTAACAATATAGGGTCTAAACTCTTTCAATCATCTGACTTAAAGCTTTTGCATTAGCGCAAGAATAATGCTACATTCATTCAAGTCTTTGTTTCCATTTTTTTGCATAATCAAAGCTGCTCGCTGCTCAACTGTTTTTGAAAATCCTAGCTAATGTCTAGAGCGAAAGAAGGATAGCAAAAGAAAGGTAACTTCAACTCTTGAAATGTAAGTAGAGCAAAATAAATATCCATAATAGCAGAGTCCATACCTTAAATAAGGGAAAAAGAGTTTAATTCCTGTGAAAACTCAAGTTGTTTGATCTTGAAAGGTCTTAAATAAAGCACATTCTTTTTTAGTCCATCCTTTTTCTGCATATTTACTTGAATTCGCCGATATCATTGATCGTCTTCACACCTCAATTTTGCTGATTTGAATTTATATTGTACTTAGATTCTAGTAACCAAGTGTCTACATTAGCATTAGTCAATGTAGTTCTCCTTTGTTCATCTAATAGAATATGCACGGTAACATAAAAAAGACAGTGTCCATTTTGTTGTTTTCTGGGCTAGTGACTGCACTAAATGCAGCAAGCAGATTCATGATTTTCTTGAAAATGGAATTCATCGTATTGATATTATGAGTAGTAATGACTATTCTCTATCCATTGTGAAATTTATCAAGGATCGTGGATTGGGTGTTGGTGATGGAATTGGGTTATATCGGCATCATAGTTTATTATCAAGGTTTATTTTCAAATTATTTTCTAAGGTTCATTATTCAAGAATTAGGCCTGTATTTTTTCTTTCGTACATGTGATTGGAATATCTAGATTCTCAATTTTTTGTCTGCTTTTCTATACTTGTATTAGCAAGAAAGTTTGGCTGAAAATTGTGTAAACGATTTAAGAATTTGGACCAATAAGTTGATATATATGGAGTACTAGATTTTCGACACATGTGTTGCACGTGATTATCAATTCAGAAAATTTAAGCGGAAATTTGAATAATAAGCTTTACAAAAAATAATATTGCAGAATTTTTTGAATGTTCAACGTGGATCGTCATATATATCTCTTATTCACACGAATCTATGAAGATGGTCTACGAAAAATTTGTTAGTTAAATGCAATAATGTATATATTTATTTCAATTTGATAAGGTACAATTATGTAATTAGTCATGTCTCACTAATATTACCTTATAGACGATATTTGTTGTGTATTTTTTTTGTCATCTAACAAGATGTGCTTTTCACGTGTATTCCACTTAATCTATTCAGATGTCATATGAACATGTGGAGACCAAGTACATTTCATTTTTTAGAACTATTTTTGTATATTAATTTTTATTTTATATGTTATAACATAATAAATGACTTCTTTTTGTTGGCTCTCATATCTGACTTCTCTATTGTCTGTGCACATAAATCAAAGATAGTTATCTGGCTGTCCATAGTTAACTGAGAAAGGTTTCATTTTTTTTTACCGTAAAAACTAAAAATTAAAATTAAAGAATATATTCTATCTGTGAAATCATATATATAATCACCTATTTATCTTACACCCAACAAAGATATAGTTCATATACTTGTAAACAATTTTCAATTTATTCAACCAAGCATGATTCGTCCAAGGAAAAATAACAACACCATGTTATCACATATATAGGGGCTGTATAATAATATGAAAAATTATTGGTCAAAAGTCAATATAAGGAAAGATGAAAGATAAAAATAATTAATGTGATAACTATGAGAATTGATAATATTTTAACTAAAAATGTGAAAAAGTGTGAATAACATTTGCGATAGTTAGTAATAACTAAAAGAATTTATAATGTTAGAACAAAAGAATTAATGTGCAATAGATGAGCGTTATAAGAAGTCATCTGAACTTTTCTTCATCGAAAATACTGAAATATTAAGAAATAGTAAATTAGTAAAACAAAAGGGCAATGTCTACATAGTAATAATTATTTTTAAGAAACATTCGGATAAACTAAATCACATAAGTAGCATTGATAAATAAAGTCATTCTTTTGTCTTGAGCATCAAAAAAACAAATCGTGATACATCTCGAACTCTTAAGAAGTTTAATAATTTTGGAAAAAGATATTGAGAAACATATATCTACATCACAAGAGAAGTTGTTAACAAAAGTAAATGAATTTAGACTACAATAAAAGAAAACAAATAGAAACTTCCAGTGGTGTTATTACAAGTCATATGAAGTTTTCTTCTTTGAAAATACTGAAATATTAACAAATAGTAAATCAGTAAAACAAAAGGGCAATGTTTATATAGTAATAACTATTTTGAAGCAAACTTTCTGACAATCTAAATCACATAAGTAGCATTGATAAATAAATTCATCTTTTTTGTCTTGGGCTTCCAAAAATACAAATCGTGGCAATTCTCTAACTCTTGAGACGTTTAATAATTTTGGAAAAAGATATTCAGAAAGATATATCTACATCACAAGAGAAATTGTTAACAAAAACAAATGAATTTAGACTACAATAAATATTAAACTAATACAATCTTCAACTGGCGTTATTACAAGTCATATAAACTTTTCTTCGTCGAAAATCTTAAATATTAAGAAATAGTAAATCAGTAAAACAAAAGGGCAATGTTTATATAGTAATAACTATTTTGAAGCAAACTTTCTGACAATCTAAATGTCACGACCTAGACCGTTGTGATTGACACCCACACTAACCCTCCGGTGGGAGAACCACTACTACAACTCAAACCCAGCAACTAAACCAAAACTAAGGCATTTAAGTTATGGAAGCAAGTTAAATACTAAGGAAATAAATAAGGAGTTCCCATAAACTCCAACAAAAGTCAAACAAAAATAAACTAACAATGCGGAAGTAATGCCTAGAACCTGAAAGTCAATGTACCAAAACATCTAACAATGAATCAAGTCTAAACAAGAAGGATTACAACCCCTACTAATGAACTAATAACTAACTAGAAAATAGTCTAAGTCTGGAAATGTTGGACAAAGACGAAAGAGAAACCATGGAAGCCCGGAAGAATTAGCTCACCCTTAAATTCAAACAATGATCGTTGATTTCCTAAGCAAGGTCTGTTAGTAGCCGCTTGAAGATGCCCTGTACTTAATAAAATAAGAGCAAGTGCAGTATCAGTACACAATCACAGTGTACTGGTAGGATCACACGGCTATCCCACTAAGTGCAACATAAGCAAGTCAAGAAAACATTAGAATCACATGCATATATATCAATATATATATAATATTATCAACAATTACGAACAACGAACAACTTCACTTTTTATATCAAATCATTGGTCCTCTCATGGAACCTAAACCCAAACAGTTAGCATACCGAAACATGGTATCTGATCCCATAATTATGCCGAACGTGAAAACCGATCCCATAGTTATGTCGGAACGTGGCAACCGATCCAAGTTAGTTAAGCCGGAACATGGCAACCAATCTATTCAACACACCATAATAACAATATACAAGTATATCATCAAGATCATATATTTAAGTCATGATTTCATGACAATCATCATTCATCTATCTCATTTACAACAAATATGATCAACATTGCAACATTCATACATATACAAGTATCATAGTGAAGCAAGAACAACCATACATCACACAATCATAGAATCACAACTATCACCTACCTCGAAACAAGCTTGAAACCCTAAGAAACTTGATCCTTCCCTTTTCGGATTCGTTCCGCTAGTTCTTGGTCTATAAACAATCAATATAATATGGGAATCAATAAACAATCACTAATTACTCGAATAACTAACAATTATATGAACCCTAGATCAAACCCATGATCCCAATTATCCAAATTTAAGTTGTTTCCACCATAGAATCTATTGCAAAACCCTCCCCCATCAATATTCACCCATTCTATTATGTTCTACGGATCGAAAATCAAATTTGGGGAGTGAAAAGCTTTCCTTAAGCCTCAAGAATGGTGAAAAACGAGTAGGAGTCACCTGGGGTTCGTTCCTTAGCTCTAAAAATCGAAAAGTGCCAAATAAGGTTGTTTAGGGGTTTATTAACGACCTTAAGTCGCGTCGAGCCCGCCACAGCAGCCGTCACCCGGCTGTAGCGGGCCCTCCAGAGTGGCAAAACCCAGCGCGAAAGCGGGTTACGTGAGAAAGTGATCTAATTAAAGAATTCCAAAATCCCAATTTCACAGCACACCTCTAACCCACGACACTCAGAAAATACCCCTTACGCTAAGATCAATTTCAAAAATTCTACTCGCCCGAATTCAATTCCATAAAGTCATAGGGATTCCTTAACGAGTTATCTAACCACTCATGCAATCAAAATCATAAATGATTCATCCGATTGTTACCAGATTTTCCTACACCTCAAAGACTCTAATTTCGTCCAAATCTGGACTAGGTTGGGAAAATCCAAATTTCCCCCGTTGGCTTTTCTATAACGACAGGAACAAGTCGTTACACTAAATCACATAAATAGTATTGATAAATAAAGTCATTATTTTGCCTTGAGCATCAAAAAAATAAATCTTGACAATTCTCTAACTCTTGAGAAGTTTAATAATTTCTGAAAAAGATATTCAGAAGCATATATCTATATCACAAGAGAAATTGTTAACAAAAACAAATGAATTTAGACTATATCACGTTAACCTCATAAATTGGAACATTACATACTAATGTATACACTAAGCAAAAAATTAATTATCATATCATCAAAATTATTTTCCGCAAGTACCCGAGGTTAAGGAATATACCGTGTTAGGATAGAACAATTTACTTCATCAGAATAGTGGTACCTCATATTCTGCTAAACTTTGAACTCAATCAACGACAATAATCGCACAAAAAATTTTAAAATGCAAGAAGAAGAAGAGTAGTAGATTAAAAAAACTTGTGGTTGAAAACTGAGAGGAAATCCCTCTCTTTATAGTCAATAAAGGGTAGTATGAACAATTATTTTTTGTGTCTTATCTTAAAAGTCACGACCATTCCGAGAAGTCACAACCCTTTCGAAAAGTCACAACTTATTGAAAAAGTTACAACACTTTGGAAAATTCACAACTCATTGAAAAATCACAACCCTTTGAAAAAGTCATAACTTATCAAAAAAGTCACAACTCATCGAAAAAGTCACAACCTAAGTTAGGGATATTATAGTAATATAACATTCAAGTTAGGAGTTCATGCTTTTAAGGTAGTATAGATAGATAGATAGATATAGATATAGATATAGATGAATATATGATGATTTTGCAGATACCCAAATTTTGTCTTCTTAATCTGCTTTCTTGTATTGGGAGTAAGAGTTAAGAAAAGATTTCTGGCACAATCTGTTATTTGATAATTATGAGATGAGTGGTTATACTATTCAATTTATTTGTTCGTTCCCTATGAAAGTTTTCTCATCTAGTTGAAAAGATGTTTATGCTTATCCATAAAGATATACTCTTTTATTACATGAATGATCTTTCTTTACTAATTGTTTACTTTGAGTGTGCAGACATATACTAAACATATCTATACGACGTCTTTCAAAGCAAGAGTAATTGAAAAGCATCGTAGGAGATGCTAGCATTTTTTCCAATTACAGTTTCTACTAACAAGTTTATTTCAGTCTTTGTCGAGAGCATCCAAGAGGATGAATTCTCAAATCAAACCACAGGTGCGGACGACATCAATAAGGATGCAGCACAACGTGGAACTTTTTCTTAGTAGCGAACTGGACATAGTCCAAAGAGGAGTATCAAACTCTTAGGACGGGAGTTGAGGAGCGACTTCCACCACAATCAAACCACACCCCTATCAGAAGGCATTCGGGTTTTTCTTTAGGTTTATCGGTCTCAGTTTTGCATCCGAAAAAAATTTGTTTTCGCCGGGAGCAACTTTCCAATCCGAGTGAAAATGCACTAAGAGCTTTGTAAATTATGTCTGTGTAAGTTCTTACTTATGGATGTGAAGAGCTCCGCATTCATGGCTAAGAGGTTGCAAGCCTCATTTTCATACTCGACTTATTTTGTCACTCTTTCAGAGCCAAAGGTTATCTTGCATAATAGATTTTCTTTTCTACCGATCAAGTTGAACTACAGGTAGCCTGATTCCTAATGTTTAAGGATATATAGGTGAGCTCAGTCTTCAAAACTCGGTTGTATTCCAACATCCGCTCTTAAATCTTATTGCGAGCATTTCGGTCTCTTCATAATCTGATATCGGGATGAGTTTTGAGTTTTTCAAAATTGTGCGTCAAATCGAGTGTATCGAACTACAAGTGGCCTGAATTTTCATATAGCCTGAGATATGTAGGAAAACCCATTTTCGGGGTTCGGCCATAATTTCTAAAGTCCGTACCAAAGCCATTTTTCAGAAGGATGAAGATGTGGTCGGTCAAAATTGGATTCGTCAATTTCATTTGCCTCGAATTTCTTCCATCAATCCAAGTCAAACGAGGGACAGTTATTGACACCCAATTTTGGACCTCTACAATATAAATTAATCGTCGAGCTTCTTAAATTCCAAATGATTTAAAATAATTAGTTTTATAAAATTTTCAACAAAAATAATAATAATATAGTTTGCAAGTTATTTTAAATAGTTTTGTCACTTTTTATAATTTTTAGATAATATATATGTTTTACATAATTATATATATAATTACTATATTTTATGATTATTCAAAAATCATCTCAAAAAGATTTTGTTGTAATTAAATATTTGGTTAATTAGTTTAGTTATATAATAGTTTATATTTTAAATTATTTAGTTTATACTTAGGTTAATTATTTTATTTTGTTAAAAAATAAGAAGCTCGTTAATTAATTTATATTAATTCGTCTTGTTTAAGTTTTGACCAAATTCATTGATTGAGTTCGATTTTGTTACAATTGAAATTTATTTGGGCTATTATTTAATTACAATTTTAGCCACACATAAACAATTTATTCCAACTCTTTGTAAGACCCATTTTTGGGTCTTTTTCATTTTTCCAGCCTACTTCTCTCTTTCTCAAATTAAATCCTAGCCCACCAATACAACACAAACAACAATACACACAACATACCAAAACAGTCCATTCTCCATACATAAACCCATTTCAATACCCATACCAACAATACGTATAGCAACACATGCCGACCCCTGAGTCTCTCTTCTTCCTCGCGAACAACCCAGTAACCAAAAAATTCCAAAACCCAGAAACTCGGAATAGCCCAGCAAATCGCGAGCAGCAGCCCAGCGCGTGCTCTCTCCCTCTCTTTTTATCCTCTCGTACATAATATTCTCAAACCAAGCCAGGTGGAGAGATCTCCTAGCCTTGTCCGTCCTTCTCTCACAATCAGACGGCTCCTTTCAATTTACCGTTTGAACTGGTACTATTGACAGCTTATCAGTTTTATCCAGTGAAAAAGGAATTTGAATTTGAATTTTGAATTGGAATTTCTGCCTGATTTCCCCCCATATTTAACCTAGTTAATCCCCTATAAATACCCCTCTTTCTCTTTGATCAGGGTTGGAAGAAATATTGGAAAACATAGAGGAGGGAGGACGATTTTAGTCAAAAGAACATTATTCTTATAACACCGAATCCACAAAACTTTGACCCCTAGTTTTTAATTTTATTTTTTGTTCTTCCGAGCTTTTTCTCGGAGCTCGCCGGAGTTCAAGGGTGGTGGTGGAATCGTCTTCGGAGTCTCGAGTCCCGGAGTCACTGCTCAAGAAAAGGTAATACTCTTGTTCTTGCTTTTCGTTCTTTCTTTCCTGATGATGTGTGTTCCGTTTTGCCATTTTTTTAAGTAGTAATTTTCTTCCAGATTTCAAGTGTTATAATTAGTGACTTGTTACACCTCTTCACATTGTTTGTTGTATTCACTGCTTGAGTTTGATGTATGGATTATTTGGAGATCATGCTCGATAAAGGTGCATCGATTTTGAATTTCTTTGAGAAATGAAAATTGTTGTAGCCTAAAAATGAACTTCTCGGCATCTCATATCGATACATATATTTATTTGTTGCTTGTACTAAAAAGATTTTCATAGAAATGTTTTGAATTTCTAAGGTATATGTTGTTCAGGTAGCAATTTAAGGTGCACAGTATGCATTTTTTAAAAAGTTTTCTTTTAGCTTTGGTATGAGATTTATTTTATTTTGTATTATTACTGTTGGGTTTGCATTAGTTTTCATTGTGAAAGTTTTTGGCAAATGATGTTGTGAAGACACTTTGTTGACTTCATCTTACTTAGCTAAATTTTGTATCAATCTGTTTGATAGCTTGGATTTTGTCATAATAGTTTGTTTTAGGAATAAGTTGGATATTTATGGATTTATGTTTGATTTCTTTACTTGAGTTTTTTTTTTGTGACAAATTCGCATTAGCAGATACTTAGTAAGCTTGATCACTGTTTTGGTGTTGTTTTGTTGGCACTTCAATTAAATTTTTATCGATTATGCCCAGAACTTGGAGCCAAGTTGCACAATAGTTGGTCATCTAAATTATATCATGCCTAATCTGGAATTCGTGTTTCGTTTTCATGTTTGCACCTTTTTTTTTATTGTGTTAAGTAGTTATGATCTTTCTTCATGTCCTAATTGTCATCATCTTGTCTTCTTTGCATGATTTCCCTTGGATCGAGTCCATGGTGGACATCTCCTCTTTGCATTTCCGAGTTGAGCCATTAAGGCTCCATTTTTTCCCCTCTTGAGTCAGCCAGGCCATCGGGGGTAGACGTACAGGTTGGAGACATATGGAAAGTCTCAGAAAAAGCTCCAAATGGGTTGTATACAGCAGTATACACTGGTATACAACTACTGTATACACTGATATACAGTGATATGCAAAAATGGTAAATGACTGATACAGGGACGAAAATGGGCCCAAAGGCTCAATGGATATCAGCAGATTTAATCTAAATGGGCCAAGCCCAATTATGGCAATTTTTTTAGTTAGGACAGGAGGAGAAAAGTTTGGTTGGACAAGAGTCCAAGTTTATATTTTTATTCTTTACCATCCTCTTTTATTATTATTTATTCATTTGTATAACTCTCTAACCTTTTTATTTGTTTTTGGTTTTTATTTAATTAAACTCCCGAAGAAAAGTCATTTCTTAGTTTCTTATCCTTCATTTAAATATATTTATATTTTTTTACTTATCACTTAGTTTTACTTATGTTCTTTTAGCTTGACTAGCACCTTTTAAATTATTCCCTTTAGAATGATCCCTCTTAGTTTATTTCCCCTTTAAAATAATTAATAATATAAAATAAAAAATAAATAAATAATTAGATAAAAATGAATGAGTTCTTTTACTTAGTAAAAATAAATATAATAATAATAATAATAAATAGACAAATAAAAAATAGTAATAAAAAATGAGTCTTCTTACTTAGTTAATATTTTCCAAAAATTAGTCGAAGTCATTTTAGTCAAATTGTCGGTCAACCGCAAGTTAGCGTGCATTCCGAGGGCCTAACACCTTCTCAGAATGTACATTGAACTCGAACCTTTTTTTTTTCAATTGATTTTATCTCTTTAGGTCTTTTGAAAACCTTCAGTTTTTCTTGACTTTTTACTAAAAATTAAGTGGCGACTCTGTTTCTTTTGGGAAATCGATTTCTCTTCAAACTATAAGTTTAGTCGATTTTTCAAAAACTTGGTCATTTCTCTTTTATTTATATTTTCGAGTAAAACACTCCTCACTA
Organism: Solanum tuberosum; assembly: GCF_000226075.1. NCBI lineage: Eukaryota > Viridiplantae > Streptophyta > Magnoliopsida > Solanales > Solanaceae > Solanum > Solanum tuberosum. The sequence continues at coordinate 154,519 of NW_006239390.1, read as the reverse complement.
TAAGACCCTAGACTTCGGGCCTCACTATAAAACCTCCTGAATAGCGGGAGCGATGTGCAAGCTGCCCGTAAGAACCCGACGCTCCTTAGATACTAAACGAGCTTGCCTCTTTTCCTATTGATTATCCTTCCACCCCATATATCTGCCATTGACCATCTACGCACCATCTATTTGGTTCCTCCCCAACTGAAGCGGGCACAATGCTAGGTGGTATGGTAATGTCCCCCGTACTAGAGGCCTCATCAGATGAGCTTGTCCTCCCATGTGAACCAGAGCCGGATACGGAGACGGAATCATACCCAGCAGCAGAATCGGAGACCAAGGCAGACTCCGAGTCGAAAGCAGAAAAAGTCGGTGATCCGATCAATGTATCATCCTCATCAGAGATTGGGAGGTAGTGACTTCGTCAAAAACCACCTGCTTGGACTAATTCCGAGTAGTGCGGGTGCTGTAGGGGATGTCCTGGTGGCAGGCGGGACATAAGCGGGATCCTTCTCAGCATCAGTATCTTCATCAATTAGCCGAAATGTCGGTGCCACAAATTTGGTCTTGCCTTTTTTTGTGTAGGTCACTTGTTTCTTAGGAGTTATGGTACACGTGGAGACTTAATTAGTACCAAAGTAAACCAACAACACACTCGAAAAAAATTTAGAACAAAGAACGAACCAAACTGAAACCTAACAAATCAACCAACAAACTGCAAAAATGAATTAAACTTGTATTACACTATATTAAAATTGAATTAGAAGAGTGAATTAAGAAAGAATTTAAACAAGTATCTAATGAAACGACGAGAGAGTGTTCTATAGATTGAATTAAACTTGAATCTATTATGAATTAAACAAATCAATCAGAAGAGTGAATTAAGAAAGAATTTAAACAAGTAATCAAATCATAACAAATCAACCATCAAACTACAAAAATGAATTAAACTTGTATTAAAAGTGCATTACACTATATTAAAATTGAATCAGAAGAGTTAATTAAGAAAGAATTTAAATAAGTAATTAATGAAACGATGAGAGAGTATTCTATAGATTGAATTAAACTTGAATCTATTATGAATTTAACAAGCAAATCAGAAGAGTGAATTAAGAAATAATTTAAACAAGAAATCAAATCATAATAAATCAACCAACAAACTGCTAAAATGAATTAAACTTGCATTAAAAGTGTATTACACTATATTAAAATTGAATTAGAAGAGTGAATTAAGAAAGAATTTAAACAAGTATCTAATGAAACGACGAGAGAGTGTTCTACAGATTGAATTAAAATTGAATCTATTATGAATTAAACAAGTAAATCAATCAGAAGAGTGAATTAAGAAAGAATTTAAACAAGTAATCAAATCACAAAAAATCAGGGTCATTAATAATAAAATTTTCACAAGAAATGTGTCATGTAATTAGGGGTCAAGTAATATGAAACAGAAACAGTATTCAACAGATTGATAAAGCTAACTGAAGTAGACATTTCCCTCAATGTTTTCTTACCAAAACCATGATCATACTCAACCTAGAATACAAAAATCAAATACAACAACTAAAAGAGCAGAGACAATACACTTGAGATAGCTAAAATTCATCATTCAACAATCCTTGATGAAAAAATCAAACTTAAGTCATAACCAAAATCCAATGGCCATTCCATATGTCCACCACAAAGTAAGACATAAGCTAACAACAACAGAGTAGTTGCAACTCTCACACCTAGAAACTTCAAAATTCTTCTCCAAAGCCTCCTCATTCATAAATTCAACATATCTTATCAAACACTTCCACAACTTCTCCACAAAAGATTTCCCTTATTATTATTATTGTTGTTGTTGTTGTTGTTGTTATATTATTATTATTATTCAAACAAAAAATTACTTTTTTCTATAAATTTGGGGGCCAAGTGCCACATGTTATTTTTTAATTAGTCATTTTACCATGTCAGTGCAAGTGCAAGTGTATCACACACTCTTCAAATTCTTTTGCTGATTATCGAAAAATGTCTAATAGGAACAATTTTTGAATAGGTAAAAGTATTCAATAGGTACTAGACTTAGTTAAGGTGTCTAAGTGAGATACGTGGACAATTTTAAGAGGCCGTCGATGACTTATGCTTTAATTGTTATAAAATGAAAATGTATCTTTTTCTTTTGTCACTTTGGTGTTACACTTTCAATCTCATTCTAGAGTTTTGTTAGTTATTTCATAAATTATTATCCTCTTTGAATTTTAGAGACTACGAGGATAAAAACATTGAAGTGTCATCTTTACGTAAAATGCTTGCTTGGCTGAGAAAAGAGGAATATTTTATTAGGTACTGCAAGTTAATTTTATATTTCACTTAATCTGATAAAGCATTTCTAGATCTAAACATACAGTCCTATTTATACTCTATTTGGGGTTTTGTAATAATATATATGTTTTTCATATTTTTCTAGTAAATTTGTTAAATATTTTTACATGCATTTATTAAATTTAAAGAAAGAATTCACTTGCATACTATATGAGGCTATTATATCGTCCCACTAATTGTGTTTTTAATGAATAAATTCAAATAGTAAAATCTGCAACATTTTGATTTTTCTCCCTCCATTCAACAATTGTTGTTCACTATATTATTTTTGGGATGTTCATCAATATTTGTCCACTTTATAAAATCAATGTATACTTTTACACTTAGTTCCTACTTTTTACTCTTATAATTAATTATAGTTATTTTCTTATTACATTTTTTAAGACATTGTATTTATTATATTCAAATGGTCATATAGTAAAACTACCCTTCTATATATAGTTTCTTAAAAAATGTGTAAAATAAAAAAATACTGAACAAATATTGTTGGACAGGGAAAATAATATTTTCTATTTCATAAGTTAAAACTTTTAAAACATGTAGAAATTTTATAATAATTATGGGGCTAACATGCAACACACGTTCCTAGAAACTAGTCCTCTAATAGCATCATAATAGCATTCTTACACACAAAATTATAAAGATGAGAATAACAATAAAAAAATAATCTAGAAGAAAAGAGACTTTGAGTCTTCCCATCACATGTTTTCTCAATATAGTTTAAAATGACTTTCTATATAATTTATCATCAATAACAAAAATAAATAAGTGCCTCAATTGCAAGAATGTATGTTTACCCAATTAATGTAATAAATAATAAATATTTTATTTTAAGTCAATATATATATATATATATATATATATATATA
>NW_006239390.1:139287-150011 GCF_000226075.1 Solanum tuberosum | reverse complement strand
TTATTATATATATATATATATATATATATATATATATATATATAGTATATAACCAAAAGAATCTTAGTAACTTCATTCATTTATTAAAATATATATTTAAGTTTCCTACAAAAATATTATTGAAATAGGGGGTGAGATGATCAATCAATTTTTTTTTGACGGAGTAAACGGCCTAGGTGGGTCAATTATTTAGCCCTTTCCATAATACTATATTTCTAAAAATAATAAATGGAGTAAACGGATTAGTTGGGTCAATTAGCGTGTGAGAAGAAAAGGAAATAAAGTATACTTGTGGATTCCTCGAAAATACAAGGACTTGTTTGCCACTTGAAAATATAAAAATATTACTTTATTATTTTGACTAGTGTAGCAACTATGGCTGGTTTTCCATCTTTATCATACCTTGTTTTGATAATCCCTTTTGTCACTTCATTGTCCTTCAATTTTGATAGTTTCAATCGCAATGATCAGAATTTAACATATGAAGCAGATGCTTATTCAGAAAACGGTGTAATTCAGCTCACCAAAAATGGTTTAAACTTCAGTATAGGCCGAGCTACATATTCTAAAACACTCTATCTTTATGACAACACCTCTGGAAATGTCACAGATTTCTCAACGCACTTCTCCTTTGGAATCAATTCAGACGGCAGAAACTTATATGCTGATGGTCTTACCTTTTTCCTCGCCCCTGCAGGTTCAGTAATTCCTGATAAACACTTTGCCGCAGGAGAGGGACTTGGCCTTGCAAGTGATAATCGACAATATTCATGGAGAAATCACCATTTTGTTGCTGTGGAATTTGACATCTATACCAACTCTTATGATCCACCGGGTGATCATGTAGGTGTCGATATCAACTCCATGCAATCTGTTGATCATGTGACCTGGTTTAGTAGCATTCCCAATGGTACAAAAACTGATGCCTGGATTAGTTATAATTCAATCTCAAAAAATCTTAGTGTTGTCTTCACTGGTTTCCAAAAACAAGGGAATACTACAGTCACCGTCCTGCAGAACCTATCTTACAATCTTGATCTGAGGGAATACTTGCCAGAATGGGTCACTTTTGGCTTCTCAGGTGCAACAGGAAACTTCACTGCAATACATACCATATATTCTTGGAATTTTACTTCTTCTTTGAAATATAATGACAACATAACAGATCCAGATGTACCCCTACCAAACCCTGTGCCAGATCCAGATATACCCCTACCAGGCCCTGTGCCAGAGGATACTTCAAGCAAAAATAAGTCAGGACTAGTGAAAATACGTACTCCAATAAATCTTAAACACTCTCTCTATATTTAGTTAATATAAAAGAAATTAAGAAATTTGAATATAAAAAACACTCTCTCTGTAACACCCGAAAAATTGATTGGTGAAACTAGAGCCTAACATATGAATCTTAAAAGTTTATGCATAAATTAGACTTATGAAATAGTCCTAAAATTTGACTAAGTAAAAGTTTAAGGGAGGGTTCAAGAAAGGCGAAAGGCTTCACTACCCTTAGAAGCACTCTTGAACTTTGCCTTAGCCGTGTGGGCAAAATGCATCGTTCAAGGGAGGCTTCAAGGAAGGTGAAAGCCTTCACCACCCTTAGAAGCCTCCTTGAACCAATGCCTTAGACGTATAGGCAAGGAGGCAAGTTCGTGTGAGCCTTCAAGACCCGTGAAAGGCCTCCACTGCCCGTACAAGTCCCTCGTGGACTTTGCCTTAGCCAATTTTGGCATGAGGTCAGTCCACGTGAGGGTCCAAGGACAGTGGAGGACCCCACTGCACTTGTAACACCTCGTGTGGGGGATGCCTTAGCGCGCCTAGGCAGTGCACGTGTGCAAGAGAGGGTCTACTGCCCGTGTACACCCTTGTGGACATGCCTTAGCTTTAAAAAGCTTAAGGCACAAGTCCAAGGGAGGGTCCATGGCTGGCAGACCACTCCAAGGACCTTAAAAGCTCCCTTGGTACTTGCCTTAGTTTTTTAGGATTATCCACGTGGGGGGCATTAAGGGTAGTTTCGTAATTTTCATTTTTAGTCCAAATTAAATGGGTATATTCTATATTACTTTTAATTAATAATTTATAAGGTACTTGAAGTTATTAAACACCCTCATGGACATGCCTTAGCTTTAAAAAGCTAAAGGCACAAGTCCAGGGGAGGGTCCAAGGCTAGTGGACCACTTCAAGGACCTTAAAAGCTCCCTTGGACTTTGCCTTAGTTTTATTTGGCAAATTCATGTGGGCAAGGGGCGTTTTCATAAATATTATTTTTAAGTTAAATTAAGAAGTGGGTATATTTTATATTATTTCTAAATAACTATATAAGGTATTTTATATTAAAATACTCCCATAATAAATCACTTTCACAAACACCCACTTCAAAATAAAAAGTTCATCTTCCCCTCCTCTCCAATATTTCTCTCTCTAGAGTTCCTCCATTGAAGAAGCTCAATAACTTGAAGAATAGGGCTCAAGAATCCATCTTCTCAACTCCAATTCGTGGGAAAAGTTTCAATCAAGGTATGTGAGTCTTGATTTATGGAAAGGTTCCTTCCATAAAGCCCTTCAACTCTTAATTTCGAAATTGGTAAATTGTTCAAAAACAAGGATTTTCACTCTAGCCATGGGTTCTTCCTAAAAATGTTTTTCTTATGTTAATTGTCTTAAAATATGGATGATTTGATGTTTAATGGTGATTTTAATAGTAAAACTCCCCATGAACCCATGATTTACCCCATGACCCTAATTTCATGAATTGTGATGGGTGTATTGATGCAAGATGAATAGTATGAATTGTATCTATGATGTTTTAGTTATTAAATCTTTTTCTATTCATGCCTAGTATAGTATTTTTAGGTGTAATTGAGGAACATGATTCTTGACCCTTGAAGGGGTAAGTTGCTAGGGTTTGTACATGTTGATGAAAGTTGTGTATGAACTTATGATTCACTTAGAAAGTGAAGATTCTATGACTATTGTGTAAATTGAAGTATTGTTGAAAGGCCATTCTTCTCTTACCCTTACACTTGATTATGTATGAATTGTCTAGGATGATGATGATGTTGTTGTGTTGATTAAAAGGCTATTCTCATGAAACACTATGAACAATAATGTGAAAGGCTTACTCACATGTTGATGTTGATTCTAAGGTTGAAAGTACATTCTCACTTTATTGAATCTATGAGCTATTTTATGAGTTGTGTTGAATGAAGGGCAAAGTATTCCTTCACACATGTAAATGCAATTCAAGACTAATTATGTATAATTTTGAAAATAATGCTTAGCACCGAGAGGATATGGTCAATGAGGTAGAGGCCCTCCTGTCAATACAATAGACCGGGTCATCAAGATTATTCTCATGAGATGGAAGCTCCTCAGCCAATACAATAGGTCGGGTTTCTAGAAGCAATCTCCCTATCCCCTGACTATGTGCCAACATAGGTCTTTAGCTAGTGGATCCACCTAAAAGCTAATACATTTAGTTCTACCTTAAGCAAGTAAGACACCTTCTTTCGGTGTGGGGTTACATGTCACCGAATTCCATGTCGCTCACATAGTCTATGTCGGTTATGGCTATTCTTCCCTATATGATAAGATAATGAATAAGACAAGAACTATACTATGACTTCTTGATGAGTTTTACTTAGTAGGAGTGGGAGTATGAGACTTCACTTTTTACAATGCACAAGTAGACTTAGTAGGATGTTATGGGATGGTTTCTTTATGTTATGATGAGACATGAATAAATGCATGTATGTTGAATGGTTAGTTGCTATGAATGACTTTCCTTATGTTCAAATAATGTACGTGAGTATTTCCTTTTTTATGACTATTGATTATGATGAGGTCTAAAGATGATATGTATGACTAAGGTAGCTTCAAAGAAGTACATAGTATGGTTGGTATTATGGGATGCCAACCATACATTGCACAAGTGTTCTTTAGGGGTTGCTAAGGTAATGGCTTTACTATGTTATGAGCATAAATGTGATTATGGCTTGTGTGGTACATTGAAAGTGCATGTTGATTTCTAAACTTGGCAAATGCATACTTTTCAACTAAAATGTCATTTTTATCATATTTCAAGGATTTTGTGCATGCTTCCATATTTAGTACTTTATGTACTAACCCATTTCTTCTACATTTACTATGAGTGTAGGTTCAGATCGTTGAGGCGTACTTCTTCTTTCAAGAGTACCTTGGGTTGACTATTCCCTAGGCTTGATGAGCATCATGTTCGAGGACAAGATGTTATTGTTTCTAGTTTCTATTGTACTTTCTATATTCAAGACTATTTATGCAAAGGGCTATGTCCCTAAGATTGTATTCCTATGTTTTAGATGGTGATTGAGACAAGTCTAGATTCTTATTGTCGTTTATGAAAAAGAAGTTTGACTTTGATTGTAAAAGTTTTAAATTTTTACGTATCATTCTTATGGATTTATGTGTATGATTATGCTAAGGGCTTGTATGCGACCCCTTCGGGGTCAAGTACGCCGTGTTACGTCTAGGGAGTTACCTTGGGTCGTGACAAACTTGGTATCAGAGCATAAGGTTTTGGGATGATATTTAGGTTGATGTCTCATGAACCACGTCTAGTAGAGTCTTGTTCATGAATGTGAAGCGCGCCACACTTATGAATGAGAGGTTATAAGATGTTTAGGAACTTTCACTTCTTTCACTACTCTTTCGTCGTGCTTTAGAGTCCTAACTCAATGAAGTCCTTTTTCCTAACCCTTCTCTTGTGATTATAGGCAATGTATATAAGAAGGTCAAATGCAAGGAGGGCGGAAGAGGAGAATGTGAATTAGGGAGTTCCTCCCCAAGCTCCTCAAGACCCTCAAGTTCCTAATGATGAAGAGGCTATGACTAATGTGGAGATAAGGGCGGCTCTCCAAACATTGACTCAACTCATGATGACTCAAACTCAAGTCGTGACCATGCAAGCCCAAGCTTTAACGGCCCAAGCCAATCAAGATGTTGGGCCCCAGGTAAATCCTAATGTGAGCAACATGGCCTCAAGGTTGAGAGACTTTACTAGAACGAACCCTCCTATGTTCTTTGGTTCCAAAGTGAATGAAGACCCACAAGAGTTTGTGGAAGAGGTCTACAAGATAGTGGATATTATGGGGGTTACTTCTATTGAGAAAGCCGAACTAGCTGGGTATCAATTGAAGGATGTCGCCCAAGTATGGTACACTAAATGGAAGGATAATAGGGCTATAAGAGTGGGTCCCATTAGTTGGGAAGTGTTCAAGAAGGCATTCTTTGATAGGTTCTTTCCATGGGAAAAGAGGGAAGCAAAAGTGGAGGAATTTATCAACCTTCGTCAAGGAGGTATGAGTGTCCAAGAATACTCTTTGAAATTCACTAAGTTGTCCAAATATTCCCCATCTTTGGTGTCTAATCCAAGGGATGAGATGAGTTGATTTGTAATGGGCGTGTCCGATTCCATTGAAGAAGAATGCCATGCAGCGATGCTCCATGACAACATAGATATCTCACGGTTAATGGTATATGCTCAACAAGTTGAGGAGACAAGGCTTAGGAAGAAGAATAGAGTGGTAAAGAGGGCAAGGACCGATGATGGACATTCTTCTAAGGGTAAGTTTGAGGGTCAAAGTGGACTAAGGTTCAAGAAGAGTTTTTCCAACCAAAGCTTCTCCAATGCTCCAAATACCAACAAAGATAGGGTGTCTAACCCTAAGCCTCAAGGACGCAATCGGGTTGGATCTTCCATGGAGAGACCTACATGTGCCAAGTGCGGTAAAAAGCATGAGGGAAAATGTCTTGCCAGTATGGGTGTGTGCTATGGATGTGGAAAAAGTGGGCATCAATTGAAAGATTGTCCAACCCATACGGCCAAGGGGAGAGAGGGTAATCAAGCTTCTCCAAGTGGTTCAAATCCCGATGCTCCCAAGAAGAATCACTTATATGCTCTCGAATCCCGAGGTGAGCAAGAGAGTTCCCCGGACGTGGTAACGGGTATGTTGCAAGTCTTTTCCATTGATGTTTATGCATTATTAGACCTCGGTGCCACTTTGTCTTTTGTTACTCCTTTTGTGGCTATGAAATTTGATGTACTCCCCGATGTCTTAGAAGAACCCTTTTCGGTTTCTACCCCGGTGGGTGACTCGGTTGTAGCTAAAAGAATTTATAGGAGTGGTTGATTTAGTAGAATTAGATATGTTGGACTTTGATGTCATCTTGGGGATGGATTGGTTGCATGCTTATTTTGTGTCCATTGATTGTAGAACCCGGGTGGTTAAGTTTCAATTTCCTAATGAGACTACTTTAGAATGGAAAGGGGGAAACTCTACCCGTAGAGGTCATTTTATTTCATGTCCAAAAGCTAGAAAAATGATCTCAAAGGGGTGCATGTATCACATTGTTAGGGTTATGGACGTTGAGTCCGAGACTTCTTCTTTGGATTCGGTCCCTGTAGTGAGAGAATATCTGGAAGTCTTCCCTGATGACTTGCCCGATATTTCTCCTGAACGGGAAATAGACTTCGACATTGATCTTTTGCCTGATACACAACCCATATCTATTCCCCCTTATCGGATGGCTCCGACAGAATTGAAAGAATTAAAGGCACAACTCAAGGATTTTCTCGACAAGGGTTTTATTCAACCAAGCATATCTCCATGGGGTGCTCCGGTATTGTTTGTGAAAAAGAAAGATGGGTCATGTGTGTTGACTACTGCCAATTGAACAAGGTCACTATAAAGAATAAGTATCCACTCCCTAGAATTGACAATTTGTTTGACCAACTCCAAGGGGCGAGTTACTTTTCAAAGATTGACCTAAGGTCGGGCTATCGCCAACTAAGGGTGAGAGAGGTTGACATTCCTAAAACGGTCTTTCGAACAAGATATGGTCACTATGAATTCCTAGTCATGTTTTTTGGGTTAACAAATGCCCCGACGACATTCATGGACCTAATGAATAGGGCATTTAGGCAATATCTTGATTTGTTTGTAATCATGTTTATTGACGATATTTTGATCTATTCAAGGAGTGAGGGTGAACATAAGGATCACTTGAGGATTGCGTTGCAAGTCCTTAAAGACCACCAATTATATGCTAAGTTTAGTAAGTGTGAGTTTTGGCTAAGGTTAGTTGCCTTCCTTGGTCATATTGTGTCGAGCATGGGTATTGAGGTTGATCCTAAAAAAATGGATACGGTCAAGAGTTGGCCTAGACCTCTATCTCCTACCGATATTAGAAGCCTTTTGGATTTGTCTGGTTATTATAGAAGATTTTTTGAGGGATTTTCCTCCATTGCTACTCCATTGACGACCTTGACTCAAAAGAAAGCTAAGTTTTTGTGGTCGGAGGCTTGTGAGAAAAGCTTCCAAGAATTGAAAGATAGACTTACTTCAGCTCCGGTGTTAACCTTACCGGAGGGTACCGATGGGTTTGTGGTATATTGTGATGCTTCTTGAGTGGGTTTGGGATGCATCCTTACGCAATGTGGTAAAGTGATTGCTTATGCTTCAAGGCAACTCAAGGTCAATAAGAAGAATTATCCAACTCATGACCTTAAATTAGCGGCGGTTGTGTTTAATTTGAAAATATTGAGACATTACTTATATGGGTCCATGTAGATGTGTTTATCGACCACAAGAGTCTTCAATATGTATTTAGCCAAAAAGACTTGAATCTCTGATAAAGAAGGTGGTTAGAACTTTTGAAAGACTATGACATGAGTGTCCTTTACCACCCCGGCAAAGCTAATGTGGTGGCAGATGCCCTAAGTAGATTGTCCATGGGTAGTGTAGCTCATGTAGAAGATGAGAAGAAGGAATTGGTTCGTGATGTGCATAGATTGGCCCGGTTAGGTGTCCACCTAGTGGATTCCACCAAGGATGGAGTTGTGGTTCATCATAGTTTCGAATCATCTTTTGTTGTAGATGTAAAGTCTAAGCAACAACTTGATCCTATTTTGATGGAGTTGAAATAATCGGTACTTGGAAATTCCGTTGAGGCTTTCTCCCAAGGAGGAGGGGGGTGCTTAGGTACCAAGGTAGGTTATGTGTTTCGGATGTTGATGGCTTAAGAGAGCAAATTCTAGAAGAGGCTCATGGTTCGCGGTATTATATTCATCCAGGAGCCACCAAGATGTACCGTGACCTACGAGAAGTCTATTGCTGGAATGGTATGAAGAAGGATATAGCGGGTTTTGTGGCCAAATGTCCGAATTGTCAACAAGTTAAAATCGAACATCAAAGACCCGGAGGTTTGTCCCAAGATATAAATATTCCCACTTGGAAGTGGGAGGAGGTGAATAAATACTTTACTGTGGGTTTTCCTCGTACTTGAAGGTAACATGATTCTATTTGGGTCATTGTTGATAGGATGACTAAATCAGTCCACTTCATTCCCGTCAAGGTTTCTTTTTCGGCGGAAGACTATGCTAAGTTGTACATCAAGGGAATAGTGAAGTTGTATAGGGTTCCCTTGTCTATCATATCAGATCGGGGTACTTAATTTACTTTACATTTTTGGAAGGCGTTCCAACAAGGGCTTGGTACCAATGTTAAACTTAGTACTGCTTTCCACCCTCAAACGGATGGTCAAGCAGAATGCACCATTCAAACCTTAGAGGACATGTTGAGGGAGTGTGTGATTGATTTCAAGGGGAAATGGGATGACCATCTCCCATTGATAGAATTTGCCTACAACAATAGTTACCACTCAAGCATTGCCATGGTTCCATTTGAAGCACTATATGGTAGGAGGTGTAGATCTCTGGTGGGTTGGTTTGAAGTAGGTGAGTTTTCTCTAATTGGTCTCGAACTAGTTTATGATGCCATTGAAAGGGTTCGACTCATTAGAGAGAGGTTGAAGACGGCCCAAAGTCGGCAAAAAATATTATGCCGATGTTAGAAGGAGGGATCTTGAATTTGAGATTGGTGATTAGGTTTACTTGAAAATCTCACCCATGAAAGGTGTGATGAGGTTTGGTAAGAAGGGGAAGCTTAGTCCTCGGTATGTGGGCCCATACCAGATCTTGAAACGTGTTGGGAAAGTTGCATATGAATTAGACTTGCCAAATGAGTTGGCCCCAGTTCACCTGGTGTTTCATGTTTCCATGATCAAGAAGTGCATTGGTGATCCAGTATCCATCCTTCCTTTAGAGGGTTTAGGTATTGATGAAAGCCTCTCCTATTGTCACGACCCGGGAGCACCCCCTAGTCGTAACCGGCGTACTCGACCTCGAAGAGGTCTAATACAAGCCTCTTAGCATTCATTCATCGCATAGACACTAAAACCATAAGGAATTTAAAACTTTATTTACCAAGAAAACATTGCATAAAAAAATAGCAAGCGGAAGACTTTCTAGACTTTATACATGATGTCTCATAACCATCTAATACTTTAGAGTACAAAATTCGGGACTAATCCCGTACACAACTTAAACAATACTAAAAAGACATAAAAGAACATATTGGGTATTGTCCTCGAATCTATGAGGACTCACCAAGTCTTCATCTTCAACACTTAGAAACCTATCAAAGCCATGACATGTCATCATCTCCAAATCCCTACACTTTAGTCCAAAAAGGGAAAGAAAGGGGTTAGCACAATTAAGTACTAAGTATGGAGACCATGCAAAAACATGCCAAAAAGGACATTTTCAAAGAATAAATGCTTTCATATCAATTTGATAAAACCTTTCCTTTACAAGTATAAGAGACATAATACAAGTCAACATTAACATATAAGACCATAGCCAAGCACACACATACTTAACATAAGTCCATATACAACCCATGCTTAGCTTTAAAAGAACACATGTCATTTCATTACCATAGGACCTCTACCTAATATAACCTTAAGACACACTTGAGTAAGACAAGAAGTGACCGCCCATACAACCTCTTCAAGCACACTTAAGTGTTCCCCAAGATTACCTTAGATAAGGACATTTCCTTTACAACATAACATCAATAGACCAAAATTCTTTAAGAAACCATTTTGGAGACATTCAAGCACATAAGGGGACTTTCACATAATAGTCGTTAGACTTAGGGAACTCACTTTAGTATCTTCAAAGCCTACTCGTGCCATGTGTAGATAGCATCCCATACTACTACCTACACTTTGTAGAACCTATCAAGAAACCATAATGAAATCTCACATGATGGGAAGTAAGCATTTAACCGACATAGACCATGAGAGCTTGTCATGGAATCCGGTGTCATGAGTCCCCACACCGAAAAGAGGTGGTCTACTTGCCTAAGGAAGACCGGTATATATAGCTTAATGGATCCACTAGCTTCCTATGCGGGCACATAGTTTATGGGATAAGGTAGACGATCATTGAAACTCATGCCTAACTGTCGGGGGAGTTTCCATCTAACCAAATCCGCTCGGTGCTTAGCCTACATTCCCATAGAATAGTTCATTACTTTGACATCATCACACATGAAAGGGTGCCATAAGCCTGCCGATTCAAGGTACATTATTTAACACATGAAAGGGTGCCATAAGCCTGCCGATTCAAGGTACATTATTTAACACATGAAAGGGTGCCATAAGCCTGCCGATTCAAGGTACATTATTTAACACATGAAAGGGTGCCATAAGCCTGCCGATTCAAGGTACATTATTTAACACATGAAAGGGTGCCATAAGCCTGCCGATTCAAGGTACATTATTTAACACATGAAAGGGTGCCATAAGCCTGCCGATTCAAGGTACATTAGGAAAGCTCATTA
>NW_006239390.1:111272-137938 GCF_000226075.1 Solanum tuberosum | reverse complement strand
TACTCCTGGATCATCCTAATCTAGGAGTTATGACTTCTCAAAGTTGGCCAAGAACTCACTGATTTCCCACACTTGACCAAATTTCCAGATTCTGAATTTTTCCAAAAGTGACTACTTCCAATTTCAAGCTTCTTCTTATTCATTTTAAATTGTCGGAGTTACACAATTAAAACGAAATTACATATAAACCCCTCATAGAACCTCATTATAAAGTCAACACAAAGTCATAGGCTCTTGCTTAACCTATCATTTTTTTCCGAGTCGTTACACCTATGAGGATGTTCCAGTAGAAATCCTTGACCGGCAAGTCAAGAGGTTGAGGAATAAGGAAGTAGCTTCCGTTAAGGTTTTATGGAGAAATCATTTAGTTGAGGGTGCTACATAGGAGGCCGAGGCCGATATGAAGTCCCGCTATCCTAATATTTTTCCTTCTACTCCTATTCAAGCTTGAGGTAAGTAGTTCCTCTTGAGTTTTAGTGTTTTGGGAGTCATGTGTGTTGTATGAGTTTCTCCATGATTTCCATATGATTTTTGCATGTTCTTGTGAGAAATCACGTTTAGTAAAAATTGAGTTTTCATGATTTATATGTTCCTCATGTTGTTATGCATTTTAGTATGATGTTGCATATTTGACTTCATGAGAAGAAATGGTGAACATGATTTACTATGTTTTATAAGATGGCATATTGACTCCATATTGTTGTGTTGAGTATGCTTTTATTGGAGAAGGTAGTTCCTCCTATGAAGATGAAAAATGTTGAATTTCCTGCATATTGGGTTGATAGATGTAGTTCCTACTCCCTTTTTATTGCATTGATTATGTTGAGATGGAGTTGAAGTTTCCTCATTATGTGGTGTGTTATTTTGATATTTTATGCTTGTTGGGATGCTTGTCTTGAGTCTTTAAATTTCGTAAGGTGTCTAGATCGCTATTCGAGGACGAATGTTCCCAAGGGGAAGATAATATTACACCCGGAAAATTGATAGGTGAAACTAGAGCCTAACGTATAAATCTTAAAAGTTTATGCATAAATTGGAGTTATGAAATAGTCCTAAAATTTGACCAAGTAAAAGTTTAAGGGAGGGTTCAAGGAAGGCGAAAGGCTTCACTACCCTTAGAAGAACTCTTGAACTTTGCCTTAGCCGTGTGGGCAAAAGGCAGAATTCAGGGGAGGCTTCAAAGAAGGTGAAAGCCTTCACCACCCTTAGAAGCCTCCTTGAACCAATGACTTAAACGTATAGGCAAGGAGGCAAGTTCACGTGAGGCTTCAAGGCCCGTGAAAAGCCTCCACTGCCCGTACAAGTCCCTCGTGGACTTTGCCTAAGCCAATTTTGGTATGAGGTCAGTCCACGTGAGGGTCCAAGGACCGTGGAGGACCCCACTGCACGTGGAACACCTCACGTGGGGATGCCTTAGCGCACCTAGGCAGTGCACGTGTCTAAGTGAGGGTCCATTTCCCGTGTACACCCTTGTGGACAAGTCCAAGAGAGGGTCCACGGCTGGCAGACCACTCCAAGGACCTTAAAAGCTCCCTTGGTACTTGCCTTAGTTTTTTTAGGGACGTCCACGTGGGGGGCATTAAGGGTAGTTTCGTAATTTTCATTTTTAGTCCAAATTAAATGGGTATATTCTATATTACCTTCAATTAAAAATATATAAGGCACTTGAAGTTATTAAAAACCCTCATGGACATGCCTTATATTTTAAAAGCTAAAGACACAAGTCCAAGGGAGGGTCCAAGGCTAGTGGACCACTTCAAGGACCTTAAAAGCTCCCTTGGACTTTGCCTTAGTTTTATTTGGCAAGTCCATGTGGACAAGGGGCGTTTTCATAAATATTATTTTTAAGTTAAATTAAGAAGTGGGTATATTTTATATTATTTCTAAATAACTATATAAGGTATTTTATATTAAAATACTCCCATAATAAATCACTTTCACAAACACCCACTTCAAAATAAAAAGTTCATCTTCCCCTCCTCTCCAATACTTCTCTCTCTAGAGTTCCTCCATTGAAGAAGCTCAATAACTTGAAGAATAGGGCTCAAGAATCCATCTTCTCAACTCCAATTCGTGGGAAAAGTTTCAATCAAGGTATGTGAGTCTTGATTTATGGAAAGGTTCCTTCCATAAAGCCCTTCAACTCTTAATTTCGAAATTGGTAAATTGTTCAAAAACTAGGGTTTTCAATCTAGCCATTGGTTCTTCCTAAACACGATTTCATTATGTTAATTGTCTTATATTATGGATGATTTAATGTTCAATGGTGATTTTTATAGTAAAACTCCCCATGAACCCATGAATTACCCCATGACCCCAATTTCATGAATTGTGATGGTTGTATTGATGCAAGTTGAATAGTATGAATTGTATCTATGATGTTTTAGTTGTTGAATCTTGTTCCATTCATGCCTAGTGTAGTATTTCTAGGTGTAATTGAGGAACATGATTCTTGACCCTTGAAAGAGGTAAGTTGCTAGGGTTTGTAGATGTTGATGAAAGTTGTGTATGAACTTATGTTTCATTTAGAAAGTGAAGAGCCTATGACTATTGTGTAAATTGAGGTATTGCTGAAAGGTCATTTTTCCCTTACCCTTACACTTGATTATGTATGAATTGTCTAGGATGATGATGATGTTATTGTGTTGATTGAAAGGCTATTCTCATGAAACACTATGAACAATAATGTGAAAGGCTTACTCACATGTTGATGTTGATTTTAAGGTTGAAAGTACATTCTCACTTTATTGAATCTATGAGCTATTTTATGAGTTTTATTGAATGAAGGGCAAAGTATTCTTTCACACATGTAAATGCAATTCAAGACTAATTATGTATGATTGGGAAATAATGCTTAGCACCGAGAGGATATGGTCAATGAGGTAGAGGCCCTCCCGTTAATACAATAGGCCGGGTCATCTAGATTATTCTCATGAGATGGAAGCTCCTCCGCTAATACAATAGGTCGGGTTTCTAGAAGCAATCTCCCTATCCCATAACTATGTGCCAACATAGGTCTTTAGCTAGTGGAGCCACCTAAAAGCTAATGCATTTAGTTCTACCTTAGGCAAGTTGGACACCTTCTTATAGCGTGAGGTTACATGACACCGGATTCCATGTCGCTCACATGGTCTATGTCGGTTATGGCTATTCTTCCCTATATGATAAGGTAATGAATAAAACAAGAACTATACTATGACTTCTTGATGAGTTTTACTTAGTAGGAGTGGGGGTTTGAGACTTCACTTTTTACATTACACAAATAGACTTAGTAGGATGTTATGGGATGGTTTATTTATGTTATGATGAGACATGAATATATGCATGTATGTTGAATGGATAGTTGTTATGAATGCCTTTCCTTATGTTAAAGTAATGTACATGACTATTTCCTTATTTATGACTATTGATTATGATGAGGTCTAAAGATGATATGTATGACTAAGGTAGCTTCAAAGGATTACTTAGTATGGTTGGTATTATGGGATGCCAACCATACATTGCACAAGTGTTCTTTAGGGGTTGCTAAGGTAATGGCTTTACTATGTTATGAGCATAAATGTGATTATGGCTTGTGTGGTACATTGAAAGTGCATGTTGATTTCTAAACTTGGCAAATGCATACTTTTCAACTAAAATGTCATTTTTATCATATTTCAAGGATTTTGTGCATGCTTCAATACTTAGTACTTTATGTGCTAACCCATTTCTTCTACATTTACTATGAGTGTAGGTTCTGATCATTGAGTACTTCTTCTTTCAAGAGAAGCTTGGGTTGACTATTGCCTAGGCTTGGTGAGTCCTCTAGTTCGGGGACAAGATGTTATTGTTTCTAGTTTCTATTGTACTTTCTATATTTAAGACTATTGATGTAAAGGGCTATGTCCCTAAGATTGTATTCCTATGTTTTAGATGGTGATTGAGAC
Source organism: Solanum tuberosum (assembly GCF_000226075.1). Classification (NCBI taxonomy): domain Eukaryota; kingdom Viridiplantae; phylum Streptophyta; class Magnoliopsida; order Solanales; family Solanaceae; genus Solanum; species Solanum tuberosum. The sequence continues at coordinate 134,012 of NW_006239390.1, read as the reverse complement.
AAGTCTAGATTCTTATTTTTGTTTATGAAAAAGAAGTTTGACTTCGATAGTAAAAGTTTTAAATTTTTCCGCATCATTCTTGTGGCTTTATGTGTATGATTATGCTAAGGGCTTGTATGTGACCCCTTCGGGGTCAAGTACGCTGTGTTACATTTAGGGAGTATCCCTGGGTCGTGACACACACACTCTCTCTCCCTCTCTCTCTATATATATTTATAACAATAAAGGAAAAAGGAACAAAAACAATAAAATTAAATAGTTTCAAGAAAAAAAAATTATAATTTTGCCTTGGAGTAATACAAAGACATATTTTTATGCGTCAATTTTATATACGTCACTATCTCATTTTTTTGTGTTTTAAATTATTTATTCTATTTTACTAATAACTTTCTTTATATAATACTATTTGCGCTTATAAATTTATTCAACTATTTAAATTTAGATTTCATGTAATTTCTCTTACTTGTAATTTAACTTTTTCACAATTATTACTTTAAAATATGAGCATATCAATTAGTAATAAAATTAATAGCCTAAACTTTTTATATATCCACACAAAATTTTCATATGAAAAATATAGAAAGTGTAATTCTAAATTCAAGAAATGAAGTAGAAGTTATATTCAATTCACCATCTACTAATTAATTAATATTTTGTAAAAATGTTATATTAAAAATAATAAATACACAAGAGAGCTCAAATATCAATTTTATATAGAAACTAAATAAATTTCGTAACCCAAACAATACATAAATATGAAGAAGTTAAAAGCGAATACCAATTATCTCATAAATCAATATGTGGATGAGTTTTGATTTTTAGTAAAAAATATGAAAAATTAGGATAATAAATGATAATAATTGTGACATTTATTTTTATAAACTAATAAAATAAATGGAAAAATAGGGAAAAAGTTGGAAAAAAATGTTTGTTTTTGCTAATGCAATATTTTCTTATTTTTAACTTTAATCATGGTTCATCGTGAAATGTAACAAATTCTTTTGGAGAGTTACAACTTCTCTTTTTTAAATTTATTTTGTGAATAATTATATTATTCTTTAATTGACTAATTATGTAAATATTTTTTAGATTTTTGAAAATAAAGATAAAAAGAGAAATCTCATAATTAAGAGAGTTAAAGGGATGAGTTTTTTTTTTCAATCTATTTGAAAAAATATTTCATTAGACTACTCTAATTTAATAAATTTTCATTTTTTTGGGATAATATGAAAGATTTGAGTGATAAATATTTATGTATTTAAATGTACAATAAAGGATAGGAATAAGTGGAGTAGTAACATTTGAGATATTTAAATTATTACAATAAATAATAGAAATTAGTGAAGGGAGTAGTAATTGACACATCTTTTTTAATAGTAATACTAAATAGAAATACAGTGAAAATCACAACAACAAAAATGAGAAAAATAAATAAATAGGATCCTTGGCCAAAGAGAGATGTAAAATCACTTTTTAATATCTAGTTTTATATTATATGTAGATAGATATAGATTTTTCATTCTTTATGGAGAAATGAAGATTGGACTGATAAATATTTAGGTCTTTAATTTTACAACAAAGAATAGGAATAAGTGGAATAATAAATTTTGAGACATTTAAGTTTTTACAATAAATAATATAAATGAATAGAGAGTAGTAATTGACACTTTTTAAATAATAATAATAAATTAAAATATAGTGAAATTTATCAAAAATAAATAAGAAAAAATAAATAAGATCTTTGGTAAAGAGATGTGGCATATCACCTTGTCTATAGTGAAGAAATTGGCAAAATGATGAGTTATTAATAGTGATAAAATTCTGATATTTTTTCTTAATTAATTCTTACATTAGTTACATATAAATAGGGAGAAACCAAAAAAAGGAGGAAACAAAAGAGATAAGTTAAATATTGCATTAAAATATGAGACTAAATAAAGAATTCTTAAATTTAAAAAGATGTATTCTAACATAAAGTTAAAAGAGGTATTGTTTCATTCAAGTTTTATATAAACATAAATTTATGACCATATATTGTCTTTTAATTATTATTTTTATTAAAAAGTATTGATATAATATTTTTAGTTTCTTTAGTTTTTCTTAAGAATTACACAAATGCTCTAGTTCGTTGTTAATTTTTTTAAATTCATTGCTTGGATAACACTTTTTCTTTTATAAGTTATCAAATTTTCGCTCTTTAAAACACTTCTAATCGTAGTGTCGAATTTAGGAATGCACTTCAACATGCAAATAAATAGTTACTTCAAGTATATAATGTTTGTTTTAGGATGCTGCGAAAGGCTATCATAATAAAAATTCACGAGAACTAATCATAATTTTGCCTAATGAATTATGTATGTACAACTATAGTCATCTAAAAAAAAGAACTTTAAGATAAAAAGAGAATGTAAGGAGCTACAATTAAAAGAATTTTAAAATATATTTTAAGTTCTTCAATAAAGTACATAAATGAAAAATAGAGGAGAAGAAAGAAAAACTAAAGAGATAGAATTACTATAACAATAATTTATTGTAAGACTTTACATCATCTTCTTCTGAAATTCACAATTTTCTCTACTTTTGTAGCTTCCTCAACTTTCTTCGTCATCCCTATAAGCACAAATAAAGAATATACTTATATGAAATTGTTAGTTACTCCATGAATTTATTCAATTTAGTTTCAAAGTTTAGTTAAATTTACTCAAAATAAATAATATCACATAAATTAATGTAAAAAATGTATAATTTAAAAACTTAATAGAAGCATTCTTACTCATAGATATTTTTTATGACTTTGTTGAAAGCAACTATATGATGTGATGATTAACATTTTCTTCCTCACCCTAATGTATGATAAGGTGATGGAGAAGTGAAAGAATAACTTTGAATGACAATTTTCTTGATACAAAATATGAATTTATATAGACAAAGAAGAGGAATACCATAAGACATAAACTTATAAATTAAATTTTGGGGTTAAAAAGGAGTTATGAATATTATTAAGAGTATAAGTTGAAGATGTGTGAGTTATTAGTAGTTATTTCTTATTTATTAAAGGTATTAAATATATATTATAGTGGTAGGTGAAAAGTTGAGTAATTAAATGTGAAATTTTTTTAAGATATTAAAAATAAAATAAATAAATAATAGAAAAATGTTTTAAAAAAAGAGGAAAAAGGATAAATATAAATGGAGGTCATAGATAGGTGTCACATCACCTTCTCTATATTTCTCCTTTATATATATATATATATATAGAGAGAGAGAGAGAGATATATTTTAGTGTCATCACTCATCTCATATTTTGTATTATTTTCTTTAAAAAAACACCTTAGATAGTTGTATTTTAGTTGGACTAAAGAAATATTTGGAGCACAAGTCAATTATATGTTTGTATGAATACTTTACCAGAAAAAATCCAAAAACCTGAAAAAATTGAGGTTTATTAGTTTGGTTTGATTTAAAAATTTAAAAATTTGACACAAATGGTTTGGTTTGTTATTTGAAAAAACCCGAGGTTGAAAACCCCGAAAAATCTGAGTTTTATTAGTTTGGTTTGGTTTATAAATTTAAATTTTTTACACAAATGATTTGGTTTGATATTTGAAAACCCAAATCAAACTGATCATGTACTAATTGAATCTACACATTATTTGTTAATTAATTTGGAACTTGGAGTGAAGTTTTGAGGCAAAAATCAGGAAACTCCATTGATGTACAAAGCTATCAAAATCGAATTTATTTTTGTGAGTTGCTGGGTTTGAATTCTAAATCCGAAAATTTTCATTTGCAATTACTAATTCTCCATTGCTGGGTTTTTGAGTTTGAAAACATTTGGATCAATTGATTTGAGCTTAAAAAAAAACATGACTAATGAATGAGGAAAGACAAATCCATGGACAACAATTGTTAAAGAGTTTCAAAGCTCAAGTATGAATTTTCGAATTTACCGATAAATTCATCTTCTCCAGCGATTACTTCCTCATCGGCTCGTTATCATCCATAAAAGATTAGGGTTGAACTGCCAATTTTTCTTCTCCATATAAGTGAGAGGGAAAGTGATCCCCCATTAAAAGGGGATCATTTTGATTATAAAAATAAATAAATAATATATATACTATTTAATTATAACAGAAATATAATAAAAACATTTTTTCTTACTCGTTATTTATGACTAGTTAATTTTGATTATAAAAATAAATAAATAATATATATACTATTTAATTATAATAGAAATATAATAAAAACATTTTTTCTTACTCGTTATTTATGACTAGTTAACACTTAAGGGGTTATTTATTTTGTTTAAAGTAGTTTAGGGTGCAATAGATCACCCATGCAGAATAAGTGTGTAGTTAAAAAATCTATCATAGCTTAGGTGATATTTGGCTATTTTCTCGAAGAAAAAAAAGAGACAACTTTTCTCAGTTGATATTTTATTTGGGAAAATTAATGCGACTCTTCATCTCGTACGAGTATACCCTTCATAATTACTCCTTCTGTTCATTTTTATTTATTATTTATTTTTAAAATAAATTTATATTTTTACTTGTCATTTTTGACATATAAAAAAAACAATTATTTTTTCCATATTTTATCCTTAACATTAAATATTATTCTCCAAATCATTTTTAAAGATATAATCTTAAACATTAATTAATAGAGATAGTGTGATAAAATACTTATATCAATAATTATTTTCTTAATGATATGATAAGTCATACAGTGACAAGCAAAAATAAAAACGGAAGAATATTACTTTATGCGTACATATTACAGCAGTATACCCTCATAATTGGAGAAAAACATGATATACCTAAATTATTATTTGAAGGGAGGGGATTTAAGTGATTCATAAACCCCTGTCGGAATAAACAAGCAAAGGTTTCATCCTCTACTTATGAGAATGCTACTTTGCAGATTAAGTAACAAAAAATTTATAAAAGAATTTTTTTTTTAAAGAAAAAATAAAATAATTGGGGTGGGGGAGAGTACAGTGAGAGGAAGTGGTAGAGTGGGTTAAAAAAATATTTTACATTTATTTTATAATTTTTTTGGGGGAATAATAATAGTTTAATCTTTAACTTTAATTAATACTAATAATTTATTTAATTTTTGTCAAAATGTAATATTTTGTCCACGTGAAATGTGATGTGACAATTTTTCAAATAAAAGAGAGGGTGTATTACATACACCATGATGAGAGTGTAACAAAAGAGGGATCTGTGTTTCTCAAACTAATAAGTGATAGTTTAGATTTGAAACTCACACTTTCAATAGTTTAGATTTGAAACTCAAAAAAATGATAGTTTAAGTGTGTTTTTTTATCCTTCTCTAATTATATAATGCTTAAACTTGACTCATTCATGAAATATATATAAACAACACTTAAATTTAACCCCCCAATATTTATTGAGAACTCAGTAATAGTGTAAGCTTTTGATCCAATGACAAAAATGAGATCTGCTTGTATTTTGTTGCCCTCCCCTCCTTGATGAGGTTTCGATTCCTCTTAAACACGTATAATTAAAAATAGGCATAAGGCACAAGTGCACACCTTCTTGAAGGCAACTGATGGGTGCACAAATTGGACACATGTCATTTTTTTAATTGATAACTTTATAATTAGTTAGTATACATATTTATTGATATTAAAACTTATATATATATAATTATTCTATTTCTTTTTTTGTAAAATATTTATTTTAATTTATTTCTTACTCTAAACTTTTTTTAATTAATTTATTATCTTTTCAGTTTTAATTATTTTTAAAAAAATATTGTGTATTTTTTAAAAATAATTTAAAAGTGACCGTTAATTTTACCCTTTTTTTATGTTTTATTTGATTTTCTTCACTTATTTTGATATCCGTTCGAAATTCACTTATTTTAAATACAAGACATTTGGAATTAAAATTGAAATCAAATCAAAACGAAAGACAAAGAAAATAAAAAGAGTAAATAAAATAAATTGAAAAATAAAAGAGAAAAAACAATGAATGAAGGTAAAAAAAAAAGTTTTGATACAAGGTACAAAAATGTGTATCAACTTAATTTAAATACAAAATAAAAAAAATGCCTTATCCCTTAAAAATATATAGATTTGAGGGTTGAAAAATACATATTTTAAATTTTGGATCTGTCATGACTTTCAAAAGATTGCAAGTTGAAAGCATGTACTCACTCCCATTCCAGAATACTTTATTTCTAAAAAATAATTGGTCAATTCATTAGCGTGTGAGAAGAAAATGAAATAAAGAACTCCATTGCTTTGAATTGGTAATATTTTTGCCAACGAAAAACTTGAGTCTGCACTTGAAAATATAAAAACATTATAGAGTAGTGTAGCAACATACATTTGTTTAACTATGGCTGTTTTTGCATCTTTATCATACCTTGTTTTGATAATCTCTTTTGTCACTTCATTGTCCTTCAATTTTGATAGTTTTAATTCCAATGATCAGAATATAAGGTATGAGGCAGATGCTTATCAAAACGGTGTAATTCAGCTCACCAAAAACCAGCTGGATATTCGTTTAAACCATAGCATAGGCAGAGCCACATATTCAGAAGCTCTCTATCTTTGGGACAAGGCCTCTGGGAATCTCACTGATTTCACTACGTATTTCTCCTTTGGGATCAATTCACGGGGAAGTAACTTATATGCTGATGGTCTTGCCTTCTTCCTCGCTCCTGAAGGTTCAAGAATTCCTGATAACAAGTTAGCCGCAGGAGGCGGCCTTGGCCTTGCAATTGATAGTCTACAAAATACATCGAGAAATCATCCTTTTGTTGCTGTCGAGTTTGACACCTTTAGCAACTATTTTGATCCACCGGATGATCATGTAGGTGTCAACATCAACTCCATGGTATCTGTTGTTAATATGACCTGGTTTAGTAGCATTCCCAATAATAAGACTACTGATGCATGGATTACTTATAATTCAACTTCCAAAAATCTTAGTGTTGTCTTCATCGGTTACCACCAACAAGGGAATACCACAGTCCCTTTCCTGCAGACTCTATCTTACAATATTGATCTGAGGGATTACTTGCCAGAATTGAATGGGTCACTTTTGGCTTCTCAGGTGCAACAGGATTCCAGTTTTCAATACAAAACATTTATTCTTGGAATTTTACTTCTTCTTTAAAATATAATGACAACATAACAGATCCAGATGTACCCCTACAAAGCCCAGATCCAGATCCTTCAAGCAAAAAACTGTCAGGACTTGTGAATGGATTGATTTCTGGCGGTTGTGTTTCGGTAGCACTATCTGTTTTGATATTGTTTATATTTTGGAGAAAGAGGAAGGTAAGAGAAGATGAAGATGATGATATTATTGATGGTTCCATGAACAATGAATTTCAAAGAAGCACAGGACCAAAGAAGTTTTTGTACGGTGAGTTGGCTAGATGTACAAATAACTTTTCGCGGGAAGACATAAACATTTGGTGCAACTCATTGGTTGGTGCCATCAAAAAAGAGAACTTCTACTTGTCTATGAGTTTATGCCTAATGGAAGCTTAGATTACCATCTTTTCAAGGGAAGAAGCCATTTGACATGGCCAATAAGATTCAAGATTGCTCAAGGCTTGGCCTCAGCGTTGCTTTATTTACATGATGAATGGGAACAATGTGTGGGGCATAGGGACATAAAGTCGAGTAATATTATGTTGGATTCAAATTTCAACGCCAAACTTGGGGATTTTGGCTTAGCTAGGCTAGTTGACCATGATAAGGGATCCCAAACAACAGTTTTGGCAGGCACGATGGGTTACATGGCTCCTGAATGTGTCACCACTGGCAAAGCTAGCAAGGAAACAGACGTCTATAGCTTTGGTGTTGTCGCGTTAGAAATAGCTTGTGGAAGGAAACCTATTGATCCTAAAGCTGAGGAGCATCAAGTAAATATTATTGAATGGGCTTGGAGACTTTATGGGATGGGAAATCTTAGTGAAGCAGTTGATCCTAGACTCTCATCAGAGTTCAATGAAGAGGAGGTGGAGCACTTGCTAATTGTTGGCTTATGGTGTGCTCATCCAGATAACAATTGCAGGCCTTCTATAAGGCAAGCAATTCAGGTGCTTAATTTTGAAGCTCCATTGCCCACACTCCCTCCAAACATGCCTGTGTCGACATATTGAAGTTATGGATCAACTACTTCATTTGCATCACCATACGACTCCAATGGTCCTGGGATATCTGGAATACAGTCTTCAGGGAGTAGAGACTACACTGGTTCTTCAAATAACACAGCAGCTTATGCAGCATCTTCGCCTTCCGCATCACTTCTGTACACACGTTGGTATTGTCTTATAAATAAATTGTTATTTTATTTTCCTGCATTTAATCTTTCAATTGCTGTGTCCAGCTTTTGCTTTCTGTTGGAATGCATACATCCACCTATCAGTCAAGGACCAGGTCCTTTGACTCAGCAAGAACAGTAACTAAAATATGCGTCCACTTGTTTCGATGGGACCAGGTCCTTAACACAGTTTCAATAGCAAACAATAAAATAAGTGCTGAAAGTAAAGATTGAACAAGCAACTTTACGTGGAAACCTCCTTGCTCAAGGGAGTAAAACCACGACCTGGCCTGCCAGGACTTTTCAAACTTCTTTCACTAGTCTTCTCAAGCAAAAGCGAAAGCAAGTTTACAAATTGAGATTAGCCTACTAATCCCAACTATAAGCAATACCTCATATCACTTAGACGAGCCAGAGCAGATACCACATTGCCCACTAAGCTATCACCCCTAGATAACTTAGACTTTGCTAAGCGGATACAACACCGCTCACTAAACCACCACCCTATGGACGATTTAGATTTTGACTAAGCAACAACAATGTTGCCCACTAAATCACCTAACTCTAGAAGACTTAGACTTTTAGAAACCGAAACAAGATCTGAATCCTTTATAGATTAGGATCAGATTTACAATGTAAGCACATGAGACACAAAGCTCTAAGTACAACAAAGACTCTTCTTCACTCTATCAGATCCCTTTGTTGAATTGAGCAATGTTCTTCCTTGAAGATGACCTTCTTTTCAAGCTTATGAATTTTGAGAGAAAATCCAAATTTAGTTTGCCAAATCTTGAGTTTGTGTTTGTTGGAAAGAGATAATATATTGAAAGTGAACACAAACTCCTTGAGCCAATCTCATTGGCTGAAGGCCTGCTGTTAGAAAAGTTGTGCACCTGCCGTAGCAGCTTTTCTGACGTATCAGCTTTTCTGACAGCTGTCTTTTCACCTTTCCATATCGCAGTCTTGCAGAGACCAGGTCCCTTGCAAACTTCTTTATGAGTTCTTGAAAGGTTTGCTGACTAACTTCCTTCTTTGGATGAATGAATTAATTATGGTGTTTGTCATGTATAAATTATCAACCATAAAGAATTATTACCCATTGGACAAACACCCTCCTCCGTTCTGATTGGTGTAGTACGCTGACGCCTCACCAACCTCTGACACGACAGCTTTACAGCTGTACCCCATTATGCATCTGATGGAGATGATAGAGAGAACTCTGCTGGGGACCAGGTCCCTACATTTGTGAGACACTGAAATAGACAATCTTGTCCGCCCTTCCTATTATTCTAGGACACTGCACTTTTCACCTACCTCCTGACGTGATAGCTGTACCTCATTTGAATCTGGCTGAGAGCACTCTGCCGGGGACCAGGTCCCTACATTTGTGAGGATCATCAAAACACCTAGAATATAACACTTTCCGTGTTCTTTATTATTTCCACTGAATCAAATATTCTTGTTCAAAGTTTACATTAAATAGTGAAAATACTCTGTTCTTGAATTTGAACTGATTTTTACTGAGATGTAAATAAGCAACTTATAACATGTAAATTCAAATAACTTCAAAATACTGAGACAAACAATACTCTTCAAATAATAATTAACTCCTTAATTAACCAAATAATGCGTTAACCAACCTCATATCTAGAGAATGAGAAAAGTTATACACTGAATACTTAAATGTACAAAGTGACACGTGTATGAATTTTCATGTGTCTTTCTATCTTAATAGCCTCTTCGATGTTATTTAGCAGATTAAACTTTTTTTAATAGTTATTTTTTTATTTTCTTTCATTTATTCTGCTGAATTCGTTTTTGTCTTTGCTGAAAACAAAATTGACCAATTTTGGTCATACCTAGTGGGAATTCGTCGATAGTGTGGTGTTAATGTCTACTTTTTCTTGAAATCAAAGTACAATCGTTTGAGCTACATCTTGATAAGTGCTAACGCTCCTAGATGTTTTGATGATCTCCTCACAAGTGCAGGGACCTGGTCCTTTGCAGAGTATGAATACTCATCTAGTGGTCAAAGTGCTGAACAACTGTAAAAGCTGTCTGCGTCAGAAAGTTAGTGAAGTTGCAGAGTACTTCACCAATCAGAAGCGACGAGGGTGTTTGTAGATTGGATAATAATTCTTCTTGTCCAATATATTCAACTTACAAATAAGAAATTACTCATTCATTCAAAAGTGAGATATTTCAAGCTTCAAAACAACAGAGACCTGATCGATTATTTCAAGTTCTTCCTGTACCAGTTGTTACTTTGTTTGCTTGTAATCGTGTTTATATTGTAGGAATCATTTTGCTTGTGATAGAAATGTTTCAAGTTTGTGTGAATCATTGTAAGAACTAGGTTAAGGGTAACTTAGTTTCTTACTCTAAAGTCTATATTAATCGGTTAGGATTAGTATAGTGGGCAGTGTTGTATCTTCTTTGGCTTTTACTTTTGCTTGGAGAAGATTAGTGGAAGAAGTTTGAAAAGTCCTGTTGAGAACAGGTCGTGGTTTTACTCCCTTGAACAAGGAGATTTCCATGTAAAGTTGATTGTGCAATCTTTACTTTCAACATTTATTTTACTATTTGTTATTGTAACTGTGTTGAGGACCTGGTCCCATCGAAATCAGTGGACGCATACATTCCAACAAATGGTTTCAAAGCTTGACTTTTCATTTTGGTTAACACCTAGAAAAAAAAGATCCAGAAGGAATGACTGTCCCACCTAATATGGAGGAAGGTCAGTCTTCTACCGGGCCACCTTGCTTTAATGGTCAATACTATGGATGGTGGAAAAATCGAATGTACGACTACATCAACGCTGAGGATACTGAGCTGTGGGACATTATTCTTGATGGACCATATATTCCTACAAAGGAGGTGAAGGATGGAGTGCTCATCACTACAGCTGTCAAAACCAGAAAAGAGTATAATAAAGCAGATAGGAAGAAGATAGAAAAGAATTACAAAGCAAAGAAGATTCTAGTGTGTGGAATTGGAGTAGACGAATACAATAAAATATCTGCTTATGAGACTGCCAAAGAGATATGGGACTGTTTTCAAACAACCATGAGGGAACACAACGAGTAAAAGAGTCTAAGGTCGATATGCTTACGACTCAGTACGAGAACTTCTGCATGAAGGAATGTGAAACTATCTTTGAGATGAACTCAAGATTCACCTCCATAACCAACGAACTTAGATGCTTGGGTGAGCCTATTCCTGTAAGCAAACAAGTTCGAAAGATTCTCAAGGTGCTTCCCAAGTCTTGGGAAAGCAAAGTGGATGCCATAATAGAAGCCAAAGATCTAATGACTCTTCCCATGGATGAACTGATCGGAAATCTTCAGACCTATGAGTTGAACAAGAAACAGGGTACGACCGTGAAGGAATGGAAGAAGGAGAAATCGGTTGCCTTGAAGACATCTCAAAATGATGTGACTGAGGAGGAGGATGAGATGGCGTATGTCACTAAAATATTTCAAAAGAATATAAATAAGCATGGGGTTTCCAAAAGAAAGCTTCGACCAGCAGAACTGCTACTGCAAATAATAAATGTGGTAAGCCTGACCACATTATGAGGGACTGCCCTAGCCAGAAGCAAGAAACTCAGGACATCAGGCCTCACAAGATGGACCTGGTCCCAGACCATGCTAGGAGGAAAGCTCATGTTGATCAGCTGTTGAGAAAAGCCTTTGCCGTATAGGTAAATGAGTCAAGTGAATTAGAAGAATATACAGAAAGTCATGAAGATGTTTCAATGATGGCTATTAAAGATGATGAAAATGTCTTCAACTCCATCTTCTCATTAATGGCAAAGTCTGATGATGAAGAGGATCTAAATGAGGTAACTCTTTTTTATCTTAAAGATGATCTAGATACTCTTCCCATTAAAAATTTGAGAAAACTTGCTATATTGCTTATTGATTCTGTTGATGAACTAATCACTGAAAACTTAATGACGAATGAAAAATTAAGTTTGTGTGAGTGTTAGGATAGGTATCCTAGAGACTGGCAACATGACACCTGAGGAGGATCCTTGTACCTCGGAGGGTGGAAAGCAAAAGCTTAGCATTTTTTAGGAAGAGTTGGAAGAAAAGCTTAAAATCTCGGAGTCTAAGCTAGTTGCCTCTCTTGAAACAAATTGTCAACTGAGGAAGGATCTGAGCAAGGTCAAAGAAGAGTTAAGTCACTCTCTTAAGTGGACTGACTCCTCCAAGATACTCTCTAACTTGACTAGTCAGAGCTTCAATGGAAAGAAGGGGTTAGGCTGCAAACCGATAGAACCTCTTTATAACCCCCATAGCAAATATGTGTCCATCTCTGACAATCTCTTATGTACTCACTGTGGTCGTAATGGTCATCTGAAAGAAAAGTGTGAGACTCTGAGAAAAGTAAAAGAAAGGCATGTGAAATTTGTTAGATCAGAAAAGAATGTTAAAAGAGGACACAAGGTACCTGGTCCCCGTTACCATTTCACTAAGAACACTTTGCCCCCTGTGAAGTGGGTTCCTAAGTCTAATAAGTGATTTTTGTGCAAAAGAGAGGGAGTAGTCAATGCTGGTATATGGATAGTGGATGCTCAAGGCATATGACTGGAAATACTCTAAACTTCCTCTCTTTGGAAGCACACCAAGGTGGTGGTGTGTCATTTGGCGTTGGAAAGAAAGGCTTTATTCTTGGTATTAGCAAGATAGGAAGAACTGCAGATCATTCCATAGACAATGTACACTATGTGGATGGTCTGAAGTTTAATCTCTTAAGTGTGTCTCAAATTTGTGACAAGGGAAATGAAGTCAAGTTCATGTCTGAAGGGTGTGTGGTTACAAACTGTGCAACTAAGAAAATTGTGATGTCTGCAAAAAGGGTCAAGAATATGTATGTTGCTGATCTTGATTCTATTGATGGAGACAACTTGTCATGTCTGAGTGCTCAAACTGATGATGTCAACCTTTGACATAGACAACTGGGTCATGTAAGTACCTCTCTACTTAACAAGCTTGTTGCAGAGGACCTGGTCCGTGGACTACCACAACTGAAGTTCTCCAATGACAAAGTACGTGACTCCTGTGCAAAAGGCAAACAAACAAGATCTTCTTTCAAGGCAAAGAAGGGTGTGTGCACTACCAGACCTTTGGAACTTCTCCACATGGATCTGTGTAGACCTATCAGAATTCAAAGCAGAGGAGGTAAAAAATATATTCTTGTGACTATTGATGATTTCTCTAGGTACACCTATAATATGTTTCTGCGGAAAAAGGATGAGGCTGCTCGAGTTCTGGTTAGTTTTACCAAAGCAATTCAATTAAAGGTCAACTGCAAGATTGCTAGTATTAGATCTGACCATGGGACAAAGTTTGAGAACTCTCAAATTGAATGTTTTTGTGCTGAAAATGGAATCAATCATAATTTTTCTGCTCCAAGAACTCCTCAACAAAATGGAGTGGTTGAGAGAAAGAACAGAACTCTGGTTGATATCAAAGTTTGAGAACTCTCAAATTGAATGTTTTTGTGCTGAAAATGGAATCAATCATAATTTTTCTGCTCCAAGAACTCCTCAACAAAATGGAGTGGTTGAGAGAAAGAACAGAACTCTGGTTGATATTGCAAGGACTATGCTGATAGACTCAGGGCTGGCTATGAACTTCTGGGCAGAAGCAGTCAACAAACATGCTATGGTACTAATAGGTACCTTATCAGGTCTATGATAAAGAAGACACCTTATGAATTGCTGAACAACAGAAAGCCTTCAATTGCCCACCTTAAGTCATTTGGATGCAAATGCTTTGTGCTAAATAATAGAAATGATGATCTGTGTAAGTTTGACGCCAGGAGTGATGAAAGTGTGTTTATAGGACTAGCAAAACTTACATAGTGTTTAACAAAAGAACTCTCTATGTTGAAGAGAGCATTCATGTGACCTTTGATGAATCTGAGAAAAGTGATAATCACAATGGAGACAATGAGATTGAGGAGTTGATCAAGGAAAGGGAAGACAAGGACAGCCTAAACCCTGGAAACAAACAGGTCACAAAGGAAATTGCTGCAGATCTCACAGGAGTACCTGGTCCCTCCGATACTACTCAGGAGGTTCCACTCCAAAATCATGAAGATGATGATGCTGAATCTGATACTGAAATTGGAGTGGAGTCAGCCAGAAAGTCAGGATGGAAACATCAATCCTCACATCCATTGGAGAATATGATCTCTCCACTTGACTCTGGAATTCAAACTAGATCCAGGATGAGAAATCTAGTTGCCTATTCAGCCTTTATGTCATCTATTGAACCGAAAAACATCAAGGAAGCTTTACAGGATGCATATTGGGTAATATCTATGCAGGAGGAACTCCATCAGTTTGAGAGGAGCAAAGTTTGGCACATGGTCCCCAGACCTCCTAACAGAACTGTGATTGGAACAAGATGGGTCTTCAGAAACAAGCTTGACGAGCATGGAACCATTACTAGAAACAAGTCAAGGCTTGTAATGCAGGGGTACAACCAAGAGGAAGGGATTGACTATGATGAGACCTTTGCTCATGTAGCCAGAATGGAAGCCATCATAATCTTGATAGCATTTGCTGCTCATATGGAATTTAAGCTCTTTCAAATGGATGTCAAGAGCACCTTCTTGAATGGGAATCTGAAGGAAGAAGTGTATGTCAAACAGCCCCCAGGCTTTGAAGATGCAGAACTGCCAAATCATGTGTTGAAGTTAGACAAGGCTTTGTATGGGTTAAAACAAGCTCCCAGAGCTTGGTATGAACGCCTGTCAAAGTTCCTTATTGCAAATGGGTTCAAAAGAGGTAAAATTGATAATACTTTGTTTTTGAAATCTAGAGGAAAGGAGTTGTTGATTGTGCAGGTTTATGTGGATGATATCATTTTTGGAGTCACTACAGATTTACTTTGCAAGGAATTTGCTGATCTGATGAGTAGTGAGTTGAGCATGATGAGAGAACTCACTTTCTTCCTAGGCTTGCAAATCAAACAGTCCATTTAAGGTACCTCTATATGCCAAGAGAAATACATCAAGGGAATGCTTCGAAAGTTCAATATGATTGAGGCAAAAGTTCTTGATACTCCCATGAGCACAAGTGTGAAGCTTGACTTGGATGAAGATGGAGTTGAGGTAAATCAGACTATGTATAGGGGTATCATTGGGTCACTCTTATATCTCACTACCAACAGATAGATATCGTCTTCAGTGTAGGGATGTGTATAAAGTTTCAAGCTACACCAAATGAGTCACATCTAAAAGCTGCTAAACGAATACTGAGATACCTGAAGGGAACTCAGGACCTGGTCCTTTTCTACCCAACAGGTGACTCACTTGATCTAATTGGTTTTACAGATGCTGACTATGCACGCTTTCTTGTAGATTGAAAGAGTACATCAGGCATGGCAGATTTTCTTGGATCTTCACTGATATCTTGGGGGACAAAGAAACATAATTCAGTTGCTTTGTCCACTGCTGAGGCGGAATATGTAGTTGTTGCTTCATGTTGTGCTCAACTGTTGTGGATCAAGCAGCAATTGGAGGATTTTGGTGTTCTCACTAATACAATTCCTTTAATATGTGACAACACTAGTGCAATGAATATGGCCAAAAATCCTATGCAGCACAAGAGGACAAAGCACATAGATGTGAGGCATCATTTCTTGAGGGACAGTGTTGAGAAACAAAATGTTGTGATGAAATTCTGCAAGACTGAAACGGGCTGATATCTTTACAAAGTCCTTGGGTAAAAAATGTTTCATTAAAAACAGGATGAGGCTGGGGATGCACAAGATTACCTGATTCCTCGACAAGTTTGCACAAAAATCTTCTATTTTGATTATGTTAAGGAGGGCAGGTATCTATGCTTGTTTAATGTTTGTCACTTAAGAATTCACTTCTGGTACCTTAATGCAGGTATACACTCATGGTGTGTTTAACTGAAGGGAAGATCTAACCATACAGGCAGGGTTGCAAATTGAAAAGAGGACCTGGTCCTTATAAGGTTAGTATCACTTATACTACATTGTCTGGTTGTCAACATCACTGCCACGCGTCCCTTGCCCATTCATCGCGTCAGTTTCAAGTGTCTTTTCACTTTAAAACCAAAGGTCGCTATTGTTGGGGACCCAATACCCTTTTAACTCTATCTAAAACTTAAGTATTTAGCGAATCAAATTCTTCAAATCTCTTCAGTTATTTTCTTCTGATTCTCTAATTGTTTTTCAAGTATCTTCTTTCCTCTCTCAAAATGTGTAACTCTGTCTCTTCTTCCCAGACTCTTATCTCCCAAGAAGTTGAAAACCCTAGTTCTTTCAACTTCTCCATACCCCCTTCAGATGAAACTCCTTTGACTCCAGTTTGTGGAGTTGGTGAAATGAGTGCCATAGCAGCAAGCCGAGTTCAAATGGAAAGGGCCAGGAAAAGGTGGAGGGAAGGTATTGAACTTGAAAAGCTTACCTCTACACCTCTCCCTATCAGATCTAGTGATACTAAGTCAGAGGATGTTGTTGCTTATGTGACTAAGAAAAGAAAAAAAAGTGAGAAAGAAAGGGTTAAATCAAAAGGAAGTCAGAAGAGTGCAAAGAAATCCCCAGTGAAAAGGGAGAAAGTTGGAAAACAGTGGCTGAAAAATCAAAACCCGTAAAGGGACCAGGTCCCAGGGTGTAAAAACAAAGTGAAGAAAAGGAAATTACAAGGGAGGAGCAGATAACGACAATGGAGAACCAAAAGGTTTTGAATGGCAGAGTCTTTGACCTTGACATTCTAACCAAATTTGGAATGTCAAATCTTTTTTATGTTGTCTCCATTCAAGGTTGGAACCATCTCTTTGAACCACAAGTTTCGTACTTGCATGAACTTGGGTGCGTGAATTTTTCTACAAAATGGAACTTCTGGAAGGTGGTGGATTCGCGACTACTGTCAGGAATGTTGAAACATGTCTGGATGAAGAAATATTGGGGATTATTTTAGGGGTTCTATGGAAGGAATTCGAACGATTGAAGGTTGTAAACCATCCAGTGACTTCACAAAACTTTCCACAAAACATGGAGATGTCAAGAATGCAGGGTTACCAAAAATGTTTCTCAAAGTCATTTTCTTTTTGACTTCATCAACAAGGTGTTAGTACCTAGAATTGAAAATAGAACAGTAGTATCTGCTGCTGATTTTTTTCTCATGGAGAAGCTTGATGAACTTGAAGAGATCAACCTCTCTGCCATTATGCTGGAACACAAAGGCAATACATGGGATTCCATATGGTTACCTGCTGAATTTTGTATTCAACCACTTCGAAGTGCCTTTGGGAAGAGGGGTACCTGGTACCACCAAGCAGATGTTCACTGATGCTACCCTACTGGAATGTGAGTGTGTTGAAGGAAAAACTATGGGCAAATCTCAAGTAGCAGATGTTCTAGAGCAGCAAACTGCTCTTACACGGGAAGTGACTGATCTCACTGGGATTTTGAATGACAAGGAAGTTGAAATCGCTAAACTGAAGTTTGAATTACAGAAGGCGGTTTCAAGGGGACCTGGTACCAGTGATGAAAATGAGCAGGTGTTGCAAAAGTTGAGGGATGAAAATGAAAGGCTGCTGAAGACAAATGCCTTATTCAGTGAGGAAGTTAAGGCTGTCAACAGGCAGCTTATCAAGGCTCATGAAGATGCAAATGAGTGTCTGTCTCTGTTTATGTGCACTCTCAATCCCCTTCCCCCTCCATCCTTAAAGTGTCGTGTTTCCCTAGTTTCCCTCTTTGTTTTTCAATCCTGATTAAAACTCTTGTGGCTTTGTGTTGTTTTGACTGACTACAGTGGTCAGTATTTGTGTTCTAATGCTATTTATGTTTCTTCCCTATTCATGTGTGGCTTAATATTCTCTTTATGCTTACATACACATGTTCTGTGTGACCCAAGGCCCTGAATTCTTTATTGCCTTGCATTTAACTTGAATATGTTTACTGCTTCACCTTTTCAATGATGTCAAAAAGGGAAAGTTTATTGTAAAGGTCGGCTGTGGAATTAGGGGCATTGAACTAAGGGGGAACATTCTTGCATTGAACAAAAGTGGAATTTGTTGTGTATTTGAATGAATGTCTTTACACTCACGTGAGGCTCTGTATAGGTTGTTTGTCATCATCAAAAAGGGGGAAAATGATAAGTGCTAACGCTTCTAGATGCTTTGATGATCTCCTCACAAGTGTAGGGACCTGGTCCTCTGCAGAGTATGAATACTCGTCCAGTGGTCAAAGTGCTGAACAACTGTAAAAGCTGTCCGCGTCATAAGTTGGTGAAGTTTCAGAGTACTTCACCAATCAGAAGCGACGAAGGTGTTTGTACATTGGATAATAATTCTTCTTGTCCAATATATTCAACTTATAAACAAGAAATTACTCATTCATTCAAAAGTGAGATATTTCACGCTTCAAAACAGCAAGTGCTTCATGTACCTTACTTTGTTTGCTTGTAATCGTGCTTATATTGTAGGAATCGTTTCGCTTGTGATAGAAACGTTTCAAGTTTGTGTGAGTCATTGTAAGAACTAGGTTAAAGGTAACTTAGTTTCTTACTCTAAAGTCTATATTAATCGATTAGGATTAGTATAGTGGGCAGTGTTGTATCTGCTCTGGCTCAGCTAAGTGATAAGAGGTATTGCTTAGTGTGGCAATTAGCAGGCTAAACTCATTTTGTAAACTGACTTTTACTTTTGCTTGGAGAAGATAAGTGGAGGCAGTTTGAAAAGTCCTGTTGAGAATAGGTCGTGGTTTTACTCCCTTGAGCAAGGAGGTTTCCACGTAAAGTTGATTGTGCAATCTTTACTTTCAACATTTATTTTACTGTTTGTTATTGTAACTGTGCTGAGGACCTGGTCCCATCGAAATTGGTGGACGCATACATTCCAACACATGTTACATAAAAAAGAAGGAAGAAACAATAGATGAAAGTTTAACAATGCAGACTCTAAGTTATTTTATCCTTTGTTACTTCCTATAAATATTGATGACATTGTATCTTATTGTTGATGTAATTTTTTTATCAACCAATACCATCTATTGTTACTTAGTGTGAAAAAGGTGTTCATTTTATTCTTTTGTAGATTCTTTTACTTGAATTTGAAAAGATTATTTTGTAATGATTTTCTCCCCACACCTTTCATGTTTTTTCTATTTGAATTCTTTTTTATATTAATTAGCATGGATAAATAAACCACATATGTATCCAAGCACTATTTGTGAATTAATATAGCTTAAATTGGGAAGCCTCATAGTTTAAAGTTAGTTTATCAAAATACCCTTTACATTGAACGACTAAATTACCCCCTAACTAAAACTAAATTTCTACAAGCTTATGGCAATAAGATTTGAACGACTAAATTAACCCCCAAACTAAAACTAAATTATTACAAGTTAATGACCATAAGATTTTTACACCTTTTCAACTGAATTTCGTGAAATATGAATATTAAAAGCCAGTGTCATATTTAATGAAATCTTACTAAATATGAAATAATGTTTATAATAAATAGTAGTTACTTGGAATGAATACATTCTAGCATCTTGGGGATTCACATGCTACACTACAAAACTTTACAAGTTTAATTTTCAAGGATTAATTATTCATAATCTAAACATTAATTATATATTAATAGAAATGGAACTTAATGGAATCCTTTGAAATTCCAAATAAATTACTATATTAATTGTTACTATACTGAAAGAATTATAACAACTTATGGTTGAATTATAAATAGATAAAACATTAATATGATGACAGAGATTTAACAAGATCATATTAAAATTTAAAAAGTTACAAATATTTTCTCTGTTACAGAAATATTGAATTTGGTTCAGCTTATAATTTGAACTAATTAAACATATGTTTCGTAATGCAGGTCCGGGCACTAGTTATCAACGTTTATTTCGAGTCGGTTGGAGCGATATTCAGAGGCAAGGGTGAGCTTATGGCGTTCTGGATTATACATGCATCATTTTGTATAGTTTAACTAGCCTTTTGTATTTTCAAACAAGTGTGTATATTTTGGTTCACTTTTGGGACTCGTACTCTTTTGTAGTGGCTATGTACTCGTGGTTCTAGATGGGATCTTTTGTTTGTCTATATATGTATATATTGCTTCCTCCCATTTCTCCTGTTATGTTTGTTAAATTGTTCATCTATTGCGTTTGTTTGATAATTGTCATGACCTAAAGTACACCCTAGACGTGACATGGTGAATAGAACCTCAAGAGGCCCTAGACAAACCACTTGACATAAGCAATACCACCAGAGAGATAATAGACAACATAAGTCTCATGCCATAAAAGAAATATGAACATAAGTGTGGAATATTAAATTGTATTTTGCATAGCCTTTCTAACATCATAAGAGTGGTTGGGACGTAACCCATATACCACGTACAAGTATGAAACAAAAAAATTATAAAAGAAATAAAGCAGCAATGGTCTTATCCTCGAAGCATGAGGACTCACCAATCCAAAGTACTATCAAAGTAATTCAAGCTAACCATGAGCAACATGAGGAGCATGGGACTCTATATTAGAAGACAATATAGGCACAAATATGTATTAGTACGGTGAATGTACTAAGTATGGGGAAGTGCATCGAGGCGTTAAGCATGATAACATGATGAGCTTAAACATTGTCACACCCTGAAGCTACCACCAGGGCGTAAACACATGACCTAGGATCACGAGTGACCCCAAGCTAACCCTACTGGCATATCATAAGCATACTAAGATAAACTGAAATGAGAAATTGTAACACCTTGCTATTTGAAAGAACTAGAAAGAGCTATAATTAGAAAGAGTTGTTTTTGGAAAGAATGATAATCTGGAAATTTGTTAACTTTGGATTTTTGGTCAACTTCAAACGACAATAATTCCTAGCTCAGGATAATTAGGTGTGCTTCCAGATAACGTAGGAAATATCTTGGAATTATCTTTCCAACGCCGCCAAGTTTGCGTGATTCTGAGTTTGTATGAATGAGAAATGCCCATTGAAAGTTGGGCTGTTCAATTAAGGAAAGTCTAATCCGGGTTTTAGAAGGGCATTATGGTCTTTTCCATACCCATGACTTAATTTCGTTTTTGGTAATTAATTGGGGTCTAAACTGATAGGATTCAGTTGACGAATTTACAATATTGAGTTAGGATTTTAGAGAAGAGAAAAAGAAGAGGAGAAAAGGGGAGAAGGAGCAAGAATCGTCAAGATCTTCAAGAATCGCTTGTGGATTTCGTCAAAGGTGATCTCTACAAGGTATGTGAGTTCACATAGAGTTTGGTTCGTTCATCCACACGCCAAACATGTTTAATTCAGTATGATTTTTATCCTAAAAGATTGAGACTTAGATGTTCTTGAGTTATATTCTTGAATTGCTTTTGTTCTTGAATTTTGGATGAGATTGACGAGTTCTTGAGAGTTTAAGGTTGATTTTAGAGTTGTGTTTGATTAGATTATTGTGTACATATGCTGGGTATCTCAATCTAAAGGGAATTGGAGAAAAAGAACTGAGTTTAGGCGAATTGGGGTGATCTCTACAAGGTATGTGAGTTCACATAGAGTTTGGTTCGTTCATCCACACGCCAAACATGTTTAATTCAGTATGATTTTTATCCTAAAAGATTGAGACTTAGATGTTCTTGAGTTATATTCTTGAATTGCTTTTGTTCTTGAATTTTGGATGAGATTGACGAGTTCTTGAGAGTTTAAGGTTGATTTTAGAGTTGTGTTTGATTAGATTATTGTGTACATATGCTGGGTATCTCAATCTAAAGGGAATTGGAGAAAAAGAACTGAGTTTAGGCGAATTGGGGTTGGAAAACGAAGAAGGAAATAGTCAGGCAAATCTGGTACCAGGTCCGCATCGCAGACCTATTCCTCAGGTTGACAAAGCTGTACTCGCGTCGTGGAGCGATCACGGACTGTTCTGCCTCAAAAAATATTTTTGCGACCAAATATTTAAATACATCTCCGCGTCACGGACTAGTTTCTAGACAGTGATTTCTTGATCTTTTCTCACGTTTAACTATCTAAAACACTCCTAAACATCATGAGATCTTTCCTATCACAAATCACAATCCTTGAATCCATAATTCAATTCAAGGAAAGTTAAAAGTCAAGTCAAGAGAAGTTAAGAGTCAAGTCAAGAGAAGTTCTTAAAGTCTTCCAAAAGTCTTTTACAAACGTTTCAACTTTGTTTTAATACTTGACCTTTGTGTTGAGTAAAGAGTAAAGTTTGAAGTTCATTTCTTCAATAGAGTATATCGGGACTATGTATTCCCAAAAAGTAAAATGTTTTCACATTTAAAGAAGAAAGGAAATATTGATTTCCAAAAGAGTCTTTGAGCTAGTTTTCAGTTAAAGATGTTTTCACATTTAAAGAAAAAAGGAAACCTTGATTTCCAAAAGAGCCTTTGAGCTAGTT
>NW_006239390.1:98594-111016 GCF_000226075.1 Solanum tuberosum | reverse complement strand
GGAGTAGTATTGAGCACTGATATAGGGGTGCGAGTTCATATTAACTCAAGTCTCCATAAACCATGTAGCCATCATGGGTAAAAATGATCATACTTTTAGAAGACTCCTTAAGTGTTTTTTAGCATAGACTAGTGGATCCACTTAGTTCAGGCTTTCTATATGACGACAAAGTATAGGACAGTTCTGGCAGGGTGGGCAAGACGTTGTATCACCACTTAGGCTCATAGTGGTAGTTATTGGTTAGAGAAACTCCCACAGAAGTATTATTTTGTATTTTTATATACATTTCAGAGTTATATTGTATCCTTGCATACACATCAGGGTTAATATTGTATTTTTAAGTACACAGAGTTGATATCCATGTTTTAAAAGTTTTTCTTTATATTGCATTTATGTTATTGCTTTTTATTGTAACGACTTCAGTTAAGTTGAGTTGAGTTGGGCCAGGTAAGTTCTTCAGTTCCTTTCAAGCTTATGTCTTGTTTTAGAATTCCCCTTGCATACTCGTACATTCAATGTACTGATGCCATTTGTCCTGCATCTTCTAATGATGCAGATGCAACTAACCAGGATCAGCATCTAGCGCATTGTTGATTCTAGTTGAGCTCCAGAGTTTGTTGGTGAGATTTCTTGCTTACAGAGGACCCCTTTTATTGCTTTCAGTATTTTAGTTCATTAGGATGCCATGGGTCTTGTCCCGACATCCATCTCAGTTTTAGAGGTTTCATAGATAGATAGTCAGTTAGTTCATTTCTCTTTACCTTGTTATTGGCTTATGTTCAGATTTGAGTTTCCACTTTGGCTAAGTTAAATGATTATTTCTAAAATATTATGAGTTTAGTTTGAGACATTTGAGTTATCTTGCATTTGAGTTCTTTTCTTAATGCTTAAAGTCTTCCGCTGAGTAAGTAAGCCAGGCTAAGGGTTCGCTTGGGGCCAGCAATGGTTCTCGATTTCCAATCCCTCGCAATGTGTAGGCTCGAGGCGTGACAAACTTGGTATCAGAGCACAGAGTTCAAGAGTCTTAGGGAGTCTATGAAGTCGTGTCTGTAGAATCCTAGTTATCGGTGTGAAGCACGCCACATCTATAATTAGGACGTTGCAACATTTAGGAAATTCCTTCACTTCTTTCGTACTCATTTCGTGCGTTAGAGTTTTATATCTAAAAAGTTTTTTTCTAACTCGTACTTGTGCATAACCGATTGTGAGTTGGGCTATGGTCAAGAGTGATTTCATGGGGCGTTTCTTTCCCCATGAGCTATGAGAAGCAAAGAGATGGTTGCCGACATGAGGAGCAAGATGAGTTTATTCGTTGTTGGGTTACCTCGTCTGTCAAATAAGAAAAGTAAGGCAGCCATGCTAATAAGTGACATGGGCATAGCAAGGCTGATGATCCATGTGCAACAAGTTGAGGAGGACAAGCTGAGGGATCGGGAAGAGTTTAAGAATAAGAGAGTTATACATCAGGGGATGAATTCAGGCAGCAAAAGAGTAATGCAAACTGGTCTTCTTCCCAACATAATTAGAAGGGACCTGCTCCATCATCTGCTAGTGCACCTACACCAAGAAACAAATGTGAGTACAATAGTCAGAATTCCAAAATATCAAAGCTAGACCTGCACAGTCAGAAGGTAGTATGGCACAAGGGGGTACTAATATTCTTGCATGTGCTACGTGTGGTAGGAACCACTCAAGGATGTGTCGTGATAGCACCACTGGTTGTTTCAAGTGTGATCAGAACAGTCATTTTATGAGAGAGTGTCCCGAGGACAGACAATGTAATGGTAATGAGGGTAATATAGCCCAGTCTTCTTCGGTTGCTCTACCAGATAGAGCTGCATCTAGAGGAACTACTTCAGGGGCAGGCGGAGGAGGTAACCATCTTTACACTATCACTAATCTCCAAGAGCAAGAGGATTATGATCCAAGTCTTTAACTTTAATGCTTATGATTTGCTAGATCCAGGAGCGAGTTTATCTTTTGTAACTCATTATGTTGAAATGAATTTTGATGTTCTTCCTAAGAAACTTCTTGAGCCCTATAGTGTTTCTACACCTGTTGGTGAGTCTATTCTCGCTGAGAGAGTCTATTGTGATTGTACAATTTCCGTCAATCACAAGAGTACCATGACTGACTTAGTTGAGTTAGACATGGTAGATTTTGATGTCATTCTAGGTATGGGCTGGCTTCATGTCTATTAGACATCAATAGATTGTAGAACTTGAGTAGTCAAGTTGCAGTTTCCCAGTTAACCAGTTATAGAGTGGAAGCGCAGTTCAAGGGTCGTTTTATTTCGTACCTTAAGGAGAGAAAGTTAGTTTCCAAGGGGTGTGTCTATCACTTAGTCCGAGTTAATGACTCTAGTGTTGAGATACCTCCTATTCAGTCAGTTTCAGTAGTAAAAGAGTTTCCAGAAGTCTTTTCCAGATGATCTTCCCGGAGTCCCTCCTGAGAGAGAAATAGACTTCGGTATAGATATTCTTCTAGATACTCGTCCTATATCAATTCCGCCATACAGAATGGCACCAGCAGAGTTAAAAGAGTTTAAAAAGCAGTTGAAAGATCTCCTTGATAAGGGCTTTATTCGGCCAAGTGTCTCACCTTGGGGCGCTCTGGTCTTATTTGTGAGAAAGAAAGATGCTTTCCTTAGGATGTGTATAGATTACCGCCAGTTGAACAAGGTTACCATCAAGAATAAGTATCCTCTTCCGAGAATTGATGATCTTTTCGATCAACTTCAAGGTGCTACTTGTTTCTCTAAGATAGACATCAGATCATCAGTTGAGAGTAAGGAAATGTGATATTTCAAAGACAACATTCAGAACCCGTTATGTTCATTATGAGTTCTTAGTTATGTCCTTTGGTTTGACCAATGCGCCTGCAACATTCATGGACCTTATGAATAGAGTATTCAAATCTTATTTAGATATGTCTGTTATCGTCTTCATTGATGACATACTAATCTATTCGAGGGAATGAAGAATATCATGCTAGTCATCTTAGAATAGTTCTCCAAACTCTAAAGGATAGAGAGTTGTATGTCAAGTTCTCTAAGTGTGAGCTTTGGCTTGAGTTTGTGGCGTTCTTAGGCCACATTGTGTCTGGAGAGGGAATTAAAGTTGATACTCAAAAAATAGAAGCAGTACAAAATTGGCCTAGACCCACATCTCCAACTTACATTAGGAGTTTCTTGGGTTTGGTTGGCTATTATAGAAGGTTCGTAGAGGGGTTAATCTCGTCTATTTCATCTCTTTTGACCAAGTTTAACTCAGAAGACAGTGAAATTGCAATGGTCTGAAGCTTGTGAGAAAAGCTTTCAAGAATTGAAAAAAAGGTTGACTACTGCCCCAGTATTGACCTTACCAAAAGGTACCCAAGGCTTTGTTGTGTATTGTAATGCGTCTAGAGTTGGTTTGGATTGTGTGTTGATGTAGAATGGCAAAGTTATAGCTTATGCCTCCAGACAGTTGAAAGCTCATGAGAAGATTACCCAACCCATGATCTAGAATTGGCTGCGGTAGTATTTGTTTTAAAAATATGGTGCCATTATCTTTATGGTGTTCATGTGGATGTGTTCACCGATCACAAGAGTTTTCAGTATATATTTACTCAGAAAGAGCTTAATCTCAGACAAAGAAGGTGGTTAGAATTACTCAAGGATTATGATATGAGTATTCTTTATCACCCAAGTAAGGCTAATGTTGCTTGCTAATGCCTTGAGAAGGTTATCTATGGGTAGTACCGCCCATTTAGAGGAAGATAAGAAAGAGTTAGAAAAAGAGGTGCATAGACTTGCACGACTAGGAGTTCGACTAATGGATTCCATAGAGGGAGAAGTAGCGGTGATGAATGGGGCTGAATCATCATTAGTGTCAGAAGTACAAGAGAAGCAAAACCAAGATCCTTTATTACTTGAATTAAAGGCAAGTGCTCATAATCAAAAAAAGTGATGTCTTTTGGAAAAGGGGGAAATGGTGTTTTGAGGTATCAAGGTATATTGTGTGATTGATTTCAAGGGTAATTGGGATGATCATTGTCGCGCCCTGTTTTTTCGCAAAAATGGGTTTTGGGTGCACCACCTAACAACTTTTTTGTGCTTTGGGTGAAGTGAAGAGCCACCACCTAACGAATTAAGGCGCGTTAGGGCACCTATCTAACCTAACTAGTCTAACTAGAGGTCAACGAACCAGGGATCGGGTAAAGGTTCAAGTTACCTCGAGAGGAAGGTGTTAGACATCCCTCGAGGTCCACAAATGTGGGTCTCGACAGTATCTCATGCAATTTATGTGGGGGTTAGCAATTAAGGTCACTTCATTTATTGATTAATTAATTTAAACATGTTTGCTAGATGATTACTAACATTAAATAAGTAAGATCATTTTATTTATTTATTTATTTAAGTAAGCATGCAAAACTAGGTGATAACATAATACTAAATAATTAACACAAATAAAATTTAAAAGAAATAGCAAGAAGATAGAAAGTAGACAAATATATAGGCAAATTTCATTTTTTATTTAATTAAACTACCCCAAATAAATATAATTATAAACAAATAAAGGGACAAAAGGAAAGTGAGACTCTGAGAATGACACACTTTACGGATCAACACCCGACTAGTCTTTTTGTTTTTCCAATCGGTTTCCATTTAGGGACCGACAAAACCAAGGTTTGTCGCTTTAAGCCTGAGTCGATGTCATCATCTCCGTAGGGCCTAACTACCCCTACCCCACCTTCCACATGCATTTCGTCCTAAAAGGGGCTTATCGTCCCAACTTAATGTCCAAGAGGCATTGGACTATTAATAAGGAGGTTTTAGACTAAAAATAAAATAAAGGCTCCTAATAGGCCTACCTAGACACCAAGTCAAACAAATAGGACGAGCATTTAGCACATAAATCTCAAGTTGGCCTCTAGATTTTATTAAACATGCTGACAAACACAAGTAATTGTGAAAGGTCTCATGCTAGGTGTGTGAACATACAAAAATATAGCAATCACTATTCAATTTAGAGGGCAGATATTATAACAGTATACTGGTTAATATTAACAGGGCAGAGAGTTATGACAGGTTATAGAATTTATCTAGTTAGAATGAATTCAGGTGACCAAACAGTTATTGATACAGAAGATCAATTACACTGAGCATATTTTAATGCAAGGGGGAATATTTCAATTATGCTGGTTTTATCCCAAGTTTTTGGGAAGGGTAGCAGGTGGCCAACCATGGACCCCACCTACGATCTGTGGGTCACCTTACGATCCGTAGGTGGCCCCGTTGGTGGCACCTGCAACTGCAGAAATTTCTACATTCTGGTCTTCCTAGCATATGGGGTGCTACATTATCTCCCCCTTGGGAACACTCATCCTCAATGAAGATTAAACTAGCTCAATATGAAGGGAAGGAGCTGCAAATCCAACCACTAAGTACTAGAAACTGAAATTTGACTGAACTATGTTCCAAGAACATGCAAATATGCTGAAAATGCAAGTATAACTGAAGTAACAAAATACTAAGACTGAATTTGCGCATGAGTAACTGAAAGACTGGAGAGAACTATTACCTTAAGCTAGAATGGAATCGAAAGGAAATAAATGAGGATACTTGGCCTTCATGGCTGCTACTGCTTCCCAAGTAGCGCCCTCTATTGACAGACTCCTCCACAAAACCTTAACTAAAGTGACTTCTTTGTTTCTCAACCTTCGAACCTGACGATCAAGAATTTCAACTGGCACATCCTCATAAGTGAGACTGTCCTTCACATCCACTCTCTAAAGGCACTATGGATCTTGGATCACCCACACACTTCTTCAACAACGAAATGTGAAAGACTGGATGTACTACTACTAGTTCTGCTGGCAGCTCTAACTCATATGCTACTTTACCAACCCTTTTCAAGATTCTGTAAGGACCTACATATCTGGGACTGAGCTTCCCTTTCTTTCCAAATCTCATCACCCCCTTCATAGGTGACACTTTCAGGAATACCCAATCATCAACCTCAAATTATAAGTCCCTCCTCCTCACATATGCATAGGACTTCTGATGACTCTAAGATGTCTTAAGTCTATCTCTGATGAGCTAAACTTTTTCCATAACATTATGGATTGAATCTGGCCCTATTAAGGATGCTTGACCTACTTCAAACCAACCAATGGGAGATCTACATCTGCGCCGATACAATGCTTCATAAGGAGCCATCTGAATGTTGTAATGGTAGCTATTATTGTAGGCGAACTCTATTAGAGGTAGGTGATCATCCCAACTACCCTTGAAGTCGATCACACAAGCCCTCAATATGTCCTCTAAGGTCTAAATAGTACGCTCTGCCTGACCATTCGTCTGTGGATAAAATGTTGTACTGAGGTTAACCTGGGTACCAAGACCCTTCTGAAACAATTTCTAGAAATGAGAGGAAAACTGAGGACCTCTATTTGAGATGATAGACAAAGGAACCACATGCAACCTGACTATCTCATTAATTTAAAGCTTAGCGTAGTTTTCCGCCGAATCTGTAGTCTTAACAGCCAAAAAATGAGCGGACTTAGTAACTCTGTCTACTTTCACCCAAATGGAGTCATGCTTCCTGCGAGTACGAGGAAAACCTGTAATGAAGTCCATGTTTATAACTTCCCACTTCCATGTAGTAATGTTAATATCTTGAGTCATACCTCCTGGTTACTGATGTTCTACCTTCACATGCTTACAATTGGGGCAGTTAGCCACAAAATCTGCTATATCCCTCTTCATGCCGTTCAACCAAAAGACTTCCCGCAGATTACGGTACATCTTAGTGGCACCTAGATGAATAGAATACCTGGAGTTATAGGCTTCTGTAATGATTTGCTGCCTCAACTCACCCACCTTAGGAACACATAAACGACCTTGGTAGAGAAGCACACCATCTCCCCCTTGGGAGAAAACCTCAACTTTCTACCGATGAACTGCACCCTTCAATTGAAGCAATATATGATCACTGTCTTGTTTTTCCTTAACCTCTGCTACCAATGAAGATTCTGACCCATTCTGAACTATCACACCATCATCTAATATGCTTATAAGGCATACTCCCAAGCGAGCAAGTCGGTGAACTTCTTACTAATTCCTTCCTTTGTTCCTTAGTATGTGATACACTACCCATAGATAGTCTGCTAAGAGCATCAACTACTACATTGGCCCTACCAGGATGGTAAAGCACATCCATATCATAGTCCTTGAGAAATTCAAGCCATCTCCTCTGGTGAAGATTCAACTCTTTCTAGGTGAACACATACTAAAGGCTTTTATGGTTTGTGAACATATCTACATGAACACCAAACAAGTAATGCCTCTAAATCTTTAGGGTAAATACTATGGCTGCAAGTTCGAGGTCATGAGTTGGATAGTTCTTCTCATTCACCATAAGTTTTCTAGAAGCATAAGTTGTAACATTACCTCGCTGCATCAACACATAGCCTAAGCCGACTCTGGATGCATCAAAATAGATCACATAATCGTCTGAACCCTCTGGTAGAGTCAAAATAGGAGTTGTAGTCAATCTATTTTTTAGTTTTGCAAAGATCTTCTCACACTAAACTTGACCTTTTTCTGAGTCAAGTTAGTCAATGGAGAAGTTATGGATGAAAATCCTTCCACGAACCTTCTGTTGTAACCAGCCAAACCCAAGAAACTTCTGATATTTGTTGGAGAGGTAGGTCTTGGCCATTTTTTCACTGCCTCTATTTTCTGAGAATCCACTCGGATCCCTTCGCTAGATACTATATGCCTAAGAAAAACAACCTATTGTAACCAAAACTCACATTTTCTAGACTTAGCAAACAGCTGGCGATCTTTGAGAGTTTGTAGGACAACCCTTAAATGAGTCGCATGTTCTTCCTCATTCCTAGAGTAAATAAGGATATCATCAATAAAGACGATAACGAACAAGCCAAATACTTCTTGAACACCATGTTCATCAAATCTATGAAATTTACAGGAGCATTGGGTAGTCTAAACGACGTAACTATAAATTCATAATGGCCATACCGCATTATGAAGGTTGTTTTCGAGATGTCACTATCTCTGACTCTAAGCTGATGATAATCGGATCTGAGGTCTATTTTTGAAAAGTGACTAGAACCCTTAAGTTGGTCGAATAAGTCATCAATTATGCGGATATGGTACTTATTCCTGATTGTGACTTTGTTCAATTGTCTATAATCAATGCACATCTGGGGAGAACTATCTTTCTTTTTCACAAACAACACTGGAGCACTCCATGGGGAAATACCAGGTCTGATGAAGCCCTTATCTAGAAGGTCTTTCAACTGTTCTTTTAATTCCTTAAGCTCAGTTGGAGCCATTCTGTAAGGAGGAATCGAAATAGGCTAGTTACCTGGAAGGAGATCAATTCGGAAGTCATTTTCCCTTTTGGGAGAAACTCTGGGAAGATCTTCTGGAAACACTACTGGAAACTCATTTACTACTGGAACTAACTCAAGAGTTGGGGTCTCGGAACTTGAATCCTTAATCCAAACTAGATAATAGAGATACCCCTTATAGATCATCTTTTTGGCCTTAAGGTAAGAAATGAATCGATCCATAGGCACTGAGCTACCACCCTTCCATTCTAAGACTGGTTCGCTAGGAAATTGAAAGCAAACGGTTCTAGTTCTACAATCGACTGATTCATAACAGGAATGTAACCAATCCATGCCTTGAATGATATCAATGTCTATCATTTCTAACTCTACAAAATCTGCTGAGGTGACTTTCTGAGAGACCGTGATAGGGCAATTTCTGTATACCCGTCTAGCTATGACTGGGTCACCAGCTGGAGTAGAGACTGAGAAGGGTTCTGAGAGAGTTTCTGGACTAACACCGAAGTTCACTACTATATAGGGAGTTACAAAGGAAAGAGTAGCCCCTAGATCTAACAAAGCATAAACGTCTAAATGAAAGACTCGTAGCGTACCAGTGACCACATCAGGAGAATCTTGTTGGTCCTGGAGAGCATACAATTTGTTTTGGCGCTGACCGCCACTTGTACCAATTTTAGTACCCTGCTGAGTCAGGCGACTTGCTAGTGCTGCTGAAGCTGTAGACTAACCCTACTAGTGCTACCTCCTTGACCCTGTTTAGAAGAAGGGTAATCCCTCAACCTATGACCAGTCTGACGACACCCAAAACATTCATCCTTTCCTGCAAGACATTCGCTCGGATGATTCTTACCACACTTTGGACAAGTTTGGTAGGTTCTAGTACCTGAAACACTCCCCTAAGACTTAGAGCATGATGTTCTACCCTTCTGATCCTGTTGAAACCTGGGGGATGGAGCGCTAGCTGATGATGGTGCTGGGGCTGAAGATTTCTACTGAAACTGCGAGCAATTTCCACCACCCGATTTCTGTTGAGAGTACTCATAGTTGCCTGTCATAGCCTTCTTGTTGTCCTTAGCCTGTTCCCTAAGCTTATCTCCCTCAACCTACTGAGCATGAGTCATGAACCTGGAGATGTTCATATCCTCCAACAACATAACATTTCAGCATTCTGTCCTCACCAAGTCAGATACCCCAAATAGGAACTTGCTCATTTGTGCCCTGGGATCGGCAACCATATGTGGAGCATACTTGGAGAGCTCAGTGAACTTAAGTCTGTACTCTTAGATTGGCATAGAACCTTGCCTCAAATTCACGAATTCTTGAGCTTTAGCCTCTCTCGACTCTCTTGGAAAGAACCTGTCCAGAAAAGCTCTGGTAAAACACTCCCAAGTCACAGGAGCTGCATTCTCACCCCTTTTTCCTTCCATTGAGTGAACCAAATGTGAGCTACATCATTGAGCTAGTAGCACGCTAACTCTACCTTATCATTTTCAGTCACTTGCATCACTCCAAAGATTTTCTTGACCTCATCAATGAAGTTCTGAGGGTCTTCACCAACTTGCGACCCTAGAAACTCAGACGGATTCATCCTAACAATATCACAGACCCTAGCTGCCACTCATCCACCACTAGCATTTGCAAGAACTAGAACCTGCTGGTTGTTCTGGTTCGCTATACTCTGGGCCAAAAGTTGAATGACATTCTGAAACTCTGCATTCGAAACCTCATAGTCTAAGACTGGAAGAACTCAGTCAGTATTGCGGGCATTAACATTCCTTCTATCAGCTCTACGAAGAGGTATGATCTGAAACGCATAACGTCGAGTTAGAAAAAAGAGACCATACCCACGCACGATAAGAATGTTAAGAAAGTGAAGTTTTTTTCTAAAAACACTTTGTAACCTCCCCCTCATACGTGTGGCGCGTTTCACACCCATGAAAGGGACTCTACTTAGTGCGGCTTTTCAGACATCCTAGGACTTTTAAACCTAATTCTCTGATACCAAGTTTGTCACGACCCGAAGCTACCCTCAAGGCGTAAACACGGGACCTAGGATCACGAGTGACCCCAAGCTAACCCTGTTGGCATATCATAAGCATACTAAGATAAACTAAAATGAGAAATACTGTGTGGAAGCTTAAAACATGATATAATCTGAAATGGGGAATACCCAATACCATTTGAATATATGAACTATGAGTCAAACTCCAAGATAAAACTAAATCTAACTATGTCTGAATAAAAGCCTCTAACTGACTAGAGATGTTGGGATATGCCCCCAACTAACTCTAGCAAAACTGAAACTAGAACGGAAAGATTGAATAGAAAAAATGTCGATCGTCCTCAAAGAATGAGGACTCACCACTGGTACTGCTGAACTTGAGATCAGGAACCGATCTATGCGTGATCTGAATGCTGAGGACCTAAACCTACATCACGAGAAGATGTAGCGCAGAGTATACGTCAGTAAGGTACCAAGCTTGCAGGATAGGATAAATCTGAACAACATATACATAACTGAAATAAAGCATATTAATCAATGATATAAGATGAACATGAAGAATATACTAAACATCTGAATATGAACTAAATTGAATGCAATGACTAAGTTCATACATACTGAAACTGAATACTGAACATATAACTGGTAACCTGGTCAATGCACTAGAATCTGACTGTGGGAGCTACTAATAACTGACATAAAACCACGTGAGCTACACGTGGAGTCCTATACGCCCCATCGAGAGAACCCAATATACCTTGCCAGGGGTATAAAGGCATGACTGGTGTGATCACTAAATATGATGCCCACAGAGGGGACTTACCTACGGGGGCACGTAGGTCTGGAACTATGAGGGTGACTGACCCTTGTCCAACTCGGTATTAAGCCTACTCCTAATATAATGTATAAAATTCAACATAACTGAAATAACTAGATAGCTCAAGATTCTGAGATGCTAATTGAAAATGCAAAATTAAGTACTGATAAAGAAACATTTGAAAACTGATAAATGTATATCTGTATAAACTGACCTAGTAAGTGTAATTCATGAACTAAACGAATCTACACAACTAGGGTTCTGAATTTCATGCAAGAATTAAGCAACATAGTTACGAAAACATAATATTCTGATTAGGATTAATCTAACGGCTAAATCACAATAATAATCTGAAGTTCTAGAAACCCTAAGTCTAAACATAATGAAGAGAATCAAGAATCTGACTGAATCTTATGGACCTAATGGGTGAAAGGAACCCACTAGTGAAGTCCAACAAACTTGGTGACAAATTTCACAGAGAAATCTTTCGATTTCGATGCTGGAACTGATGGAAACCTATTGAAGAATGATTAGACTAGGGTAGGTTATGATTAAGTTACTAAGCTTAAACTGACCAAAACAACGTAGTTTAGGGTTAAATGACCTAGTTTAGGTGTCCAACGCATACGAAAGAAACCAAACGACCCCTGACTTAAAACTACCGACACCACCGACGGATCGTAGACTAACCGATGGTCTGGGAGCTGAAAGCTGGGGGCCTCAACCACGGCCTAGACCACGGACCATGGTCCTACATACAGTCCGTAGGTCCTGTCGTAGGGCGACCCTTAGCTGGATATTTCCTGAGTTTCTCGGGAGGGGCTGCAAGTGGCCAACCATGGACCCCACCTATGGTCCATGGGTGTCACGACCCAAGCCTAGGGCCTAGACGTGACCGGCGAATGGGGAACCCGAAGGAACCCCAAACAAGCCTCATAGCGTATCATTACACATCCTTGGTCGCGGAAGCAATTAAAATGACCATAAGCAATAAGCATAATCAAAGGGGGAAATCGGGACTAAGGGAGCAAGAAAAAAAAGAAGAAATGATACATGAATACCATAGATGAGTCAAGCTCAAGCATAATACACAACTTGTCCAACACCACCTCTAAACATGAGTACTTAGCGGGGGCCAAGACAAACTACCGGGCTCACCCTCATAGTCAAAACATAACTAAAAAGGAAAAAGTCTTATACATAGCGAAAGATCATAAGCAACGTCCCCGGAATGGAGGACTC